>NW_027555514.1:32987775-33024721 GCF_003287225.1 Phascolarctos cinereus | reverse complement strand
ATGAGAGAAGAGGGGGGAGACAGAAAAGAAGGCAGACTAGGGAAGGGTATTCAGAATGCATGCCATCTTGGGGTGGGGGAGTGGCAAGGTGGGGTGAAAATTTGGAATTCAAAATCTTATGGAAGTAAATGTTGAAAACTAAAGATAAATAAATTCATATATAAAAAAGAAAAGATTGAATATGAGAGAGACAGAGACAGAGAGACACAAAGAGAGAGACAAAGAGACAGAGAGAGAAAGAGATGGGGGTGGGTGGGATTTATGGATAGGACAAGCTCCTGGATAAGACAGGAAGCTATGCAATTAAGGGCAAAGTAGAGGGGATGGTCTTGGAAAGGAGAAGGATCACTTGTTCCTCCATGACTGAAGTAAAGAAGAGAATAGAGAGTGATGTAGAGGGGTTTTGGGGTGTGGAACAGAACAGAAGCTGATGACAGATAGCCTCTATTTTCACATTTGAATGCAATCAGCAAGATCAGGAGCAGGGCCATCCCCTACTCATCCTGGAAGTTATGGTGTTCTCAGCTGAGTACAAGTCTCTGCCATTCTCAGCTAGACCAAAATCCATCACCTAACCCAGAAGTTCCCAAACTTATTTGGACTACTGCTCCCTTTAAAAAAAATACAGCAGTGGTTTTCAAAAGGAAAAGGAAAGGATCATATATATCAAATAAACCAAGGCAGAAACTTTGTCAAGACCTAATAAACATTAAAATGAGTGAGTAGAATGAATTGCAGCAGGGGCAAAGCTGAAGGTCTATATGGCCAAACAGGACATCATCATGGATTTTAGGATGTTACCTCTTACCTGCTAAGTGATAAATGAAAATGTATTCTAAAGCAAGGGCATTTCAAAATGAATTTTGTCTATTTAAGCAGACAAATGGAAAGACTTTGTTTATAATTCTTGTGACAAGATTTTTTTTAAATATACATTTAATTATTTTTAGTTTTCAACATTTACTTCCACAAGATTTTGAATTCCAAATTTTCACCCCCTCTTTCCCCTCCCCCCACCCCAAGATGGCATGCATTCTGAATACTCCTTCCCCTAGTCTTCCCTCCCTTCTATCTCTCCCCGCCCTTCTCTTATCCCCTTCCACTTCTATTTTCCTGTAGAGCAGGATAGATTTCTGTACCTCATTTCCTGTATTTCTTATTTCCCAGTGGCATGTGAACACATTTTTTTAAACATGTGTTTTTAAAACTTTGGGTTCCAAATTTTCTCCCTTCCTCCCCCCCTTCCCCCACTGAAAAGGCAAGCAAGTCAATACAGGTTGTATATGTGCAGTTATGCAAAACACTTCCATAGTAGACCTGTTGTGAAAAACTAACTCTATTTCCCTTAATCCTATCCTGCCCCCCATTTGTTCTATTCTCTCTTTTGACCCTGTCCCTCCTCAGAAGTACTTCCTTCTGATTACCCCTTTCCCAATCTGCCCTTCTCTCTATCATCCCCTGCTCTCTTGTCCCCTTCTCACCCTTTTTCCTGAAGGGTAAGACAGATTTCCATACCCAATTGAGTGTGTATGTTATTCTCTCCTTAAGCCAAATCCTATGAGAATAAGATTCCCTCATTTCCTCTCACCTTCCCCAGTTTCCCCTCCACTGTGAGAATCTTTTCTTGTCTGTTTTGTGTGAGATAATGTACCCCATTCTACCTCTCCCTTTCTCCTTCTCCTAGTATAATCCTCTTTCACCCCTTAATTTTATTCTCCAGATAGACAAGATATTTTTTTCACATACCACGTTAACAATTATTTGGTTATAGAAGCACATGATGCAAAGACAAATAAATTCAGTTCTTAGTTATAATCTTTGTTTAATCATTTAGACAAATCATCGAATGGTTTTTGGTCTCAGACTTTGGGGCTACTCCAGTCACCTCCTTTTAGAGATGAAGAGACTAAGAACCCGTGAAGATCTAAAAGGGTTGCAATTCTAGGAAATGCTGTGGTGTAAACCATATTATCTTAGGTTTTTCATTGTTTTGAGTTAACTTATCCTCTTGGCTAATACTTTAGTCATTTGTCTGGATATCTACAAAGATCAAGTCTTTGAAAAAATAAGAATTTTTTTTTTTTCGTCAGGCAATGGGGTTAAGTGACTTGCCCAGGGCCACACAGCTAGTAAGTGTTATGTGTCTGAGGCCAGATTTGAACTCAGGTCCTCCTGAATACAAGGTCAGTGCTCTATCCACTGTGCCACCTAGCTGCCCCCCAAGAAGAATTTCTCATTGAATTAACTAGATATTTATCTGTGTCTATTAAAACAAACTTTATATATAGCAGAACATATGGAGAATGGAGAGAATTCATATCAATTTGCTGGCTATTCTTTAATTTGGGAAAATAGTACTCAGGCACCTATTTCTCAACACCTTCAATATCCCATCCCTAGTTCTTGAAAAATGATGTGTTGAGGCTACTTTGCAAAAAATAAAAATAGAAAAAGAAACATTCTCCACAGAGGGAAGAAATCTTTTCTTTTTTCCCACCAAAAAATTGACACTATAAATAAGATAAGAAATTCCCAGATTCAGCTTTTCTAGTCAGAGGTGGTCTAACAAGTAATAAAAATGCATAAAATGCTCTACTAGCATCAACTCAGGGAAAGAAAAGGGGGAGGGGAGTGAGATGACCATGGGACTAAGATGTTCTCTCTTTTTTTTCTCTCTCTTTCTTCACTATTTTATTGCCTCAATCATTTATTCCAATAATTGCTCATCTCCAGTAATCAGAGATAAAATTTCTTTTTTCAAGTTTTTGAAATAAATTACAAGAAAAACTGGCAGGTTTATGATATAACAAGAGGTTCTTCCCAAGATTTTTTGATTTTCTTTCCTTTTAGAACCTTCATATATTAAAAAATGTTTTCTTAATCTGAATGCATCTTTGGAATTTGTTGAATTAATAGTGATCTCACTATTAAAACATATGCATAGGTGACTTCCAGGAGCCAAGATGGTGGAGTAAGAAGTAAATTGCTCTCACTCTCCCTTATTGGCCTCTGAAAACCCAGAAAATATCACCCCAGGAAAAAACTCTGAAACAGCTGAACAAGCAGAGAGGCAGGGTGCAGCAGTCTTGTAGCCCAGGAAGCTTGGGGGACTAATGGGAAAGGCCCCTTTCACTCTGGAGGTGGGGGAGCAGTACAGAATGCAAGGTGTCCCAGCAAGCAAGAGAAAAGCCCCACCTCAGCATACCAGGTGAAGATCCTGAACCCTAGGTGTGTAGCAGGCAAGTACCAACACCAATACCTCTGAGTGCCTTAATACAGGCAGGGGAACCTGTAGACACCAGCTCAGAAAAACCACCACATTAATGCTGCAGTATTATTCAGTATCCAAATGTCATGGTGCCTCAGCAAAACTCTGGGAGGCACAACTCCAAGAGGTAAAGCTAATAGACGTCCTCCAGTAGTGAAATATCCTTGTGCAAGGCCTGGGTGAGCAGGAGTCAAAGACAGGAGTGCAAACCCAGGTGAGCAGGTGTTCCCCAGGGGCCAGACTCCCCACCCCCACTCTTAGAGCTCCAGTGTTGCAGATCCCAGCCCAACACCAGGTAAGCTGCCAGAACCCTACAACATCCAGCTGCCAGCACCTGAGGCCCCAGCACACAAAGCCAGAGAACAGGTCCTGGGCTCCCAGCACAAAAAGCTTGGGTCTGTGTCCCCTGCTGTCCAGCAGGGTAGCTCATTTTTTTTTAAAGTCAGGAAATAAGCAAATACCATGAGCAAAAATAAATATATAATAACCATAGATTCTTATTATTGGGACAGAGAAGACCAAGGCAGAAGACAACATTGTCAATGTACCCACAATCTGGTATAAGCTCTACTTATATGTTCATATTAAGCATGTTTTCACATTAGTCATGATGTAAAGTAGCCTTTGAACCAATGGGAGGACCTATGAGAAAGAAGAACCAAAACAAAACAATAAAAGAAAAGGAGAGCAAATAATTAGGAAGAAATAGATAACAAAACTATACTAGTGAGGGACCACAACCTCCCCCTCTCTGAACTAGATAAATCTAATCACAAAATAAGCAAAAATGAAGCTATAGAGATGAATAGAATTTTTAAAAAGTTAGATAGGGTTGACCTCTGAAGAAAATTGAATGGGGATAGAAAGGAACATACCTTTTTCTCAACAGTACATGGCACCTACACAAAAAATGAACACATACTAGCACATAAAAACCTCACAATTCAATGCAGAAAGGCAGAAATATTAAATACATCCTTTTCAGACCATGATGCAATAAAAAATACATGTAATAATCTAATCCTAAAAAAATGAGTGGGTCAAACAATAAATCATAGAAATAATCAATAACTTCATCCAAGAGAATGATAATAATGAGACAACATACCAAAACTTATGGGACTCAGTGAAAGTGATTCTTAGGGTAAGTTTTATATCTCTAAATGCTTACATGAATAAAATAGAGAAATAAGAGATTAATGAATTGGGCATGCAACTAAAAAAGGTGGGAAAAGAACAAATTAAAAATTGCCAATTAAATATCAAATTTGAAATTCTGGAAACCAAAGGAGAGATTAATAAAATTGAAATTAAGAAAATTATTGAACTAATAAATAAAACTAAGAGCTGGTTTTATGAAAAAAATAATTAGATAAACCTTTGGTTAATTTGATTAAAAAAAGAAAAAAGAAAACCAAAATACTATGATAACAAATGAAAAGGGTGATATCACTGCCAATGAAGAGGAAATTAAAACAATGATTAGGAGCTTTTTTGCCCAACTGTATGCCAACAAATTTGATAATCTTAGTGAAATGAACAAAAATCTACAAAAATATAAATTGCCCGGATTAACAGAAGAGGGAAAAATACTTAAATAACCCCATTTCAAAAAAAAGTAATTGAACAAGCTATCAATGAACTCCCTAAGAAAATATCTCAAGGTCCAGACAGATTTACAAGTGAATTGTATTAAGCATTTAAAGAACATCTAATTCAAATACTATATAAACTATTTGGGACAACAGGCAAAGGAGTCCCACCAATTTTTTTTATGACAGAATTATGGTGCTGATACCTAAACTGGGAAGAGCCAATACAGAGAAAGAAAACTATAGAACAATTTCCCTAATAAATAGAGACACAAAATTTTAAATGAAATATGAGCCAAGAGATTACAGCAACTTACTTCAAGGATAATACACAGGGAGGACTTATAGCAGGAAGTCAGGGCTGCTTTAATATTAGAAAAAACTATCATATCAACAACAAAACTAACAGAAATCATATAATTATCTCAATAGATGTAGAAAAAGCTTTTGACAAAATACAACAATGATTCCTATTAAAACACTAGAGAGCATAGGAATAAATGGAGTATTCCTTAAAATGATAGGTAGTATCTATCTAAAACCATTGGCAAGCATTATATATTATGGGGATAAACTAGAAGAATTTCCAATAAGATCAGAGGTGAAACAAGGATGTCAGTTTCACCACTGTTATTCAATATGGTACTAGAAATGTTAACTTCAGCAATAAGAGAAGAAAAAGACATTGAAGGAATTGAAATAGGCAAAGAAGACACAAGGCTATCACTCTTTTCATCTGATACAATGGTATACTTAGAGAATCCTAGAGAATCAAGTAAAAAAATATTTGAAATAATAAACTCAGCAAAGTTGCAGGATATAAAATAAACCCACATAAGTAAATCATCAGAATTTCTATATATTACCAACAAAGCCCAACAGCAAGAGATAAAAAGAGAAATTCCATTTAAAGTTACAGTAGTCATTATAAATATTTGGTAGTCTACCTGCCAAAACAAACTCAGGAACTACATGAACACAATTACAAAGCAGTTTTTGCACAAATAAAGTCAGATCTAAGTAATGGGTAAAACATCAGTTGCTCATGGCTAGGCCAAGCTAATATAATTCTACCTAAATTAATTTGCTTATTACTTAAAATATCATTTTATGGAACTAGAAAAAAAAAACAGTAACAAAATTCATCTGGAAGAACAAAAGGTCCAGAATATCAAGGGAACTAATGAAAAGAAATGCAAGGAAAAGTGGCCTAGCTGTACCAAATAATCAAAACTACTTGGTACTGCCTAAGAAATAGTGTGGTGGATCGGTGGAATAGGATAGGTATACAAGACACAACAGTCAATGACTATTGTAATCTACTATTTGATAAATCCAAAGACTCCAGCTTCTGGGTTAAGAACTCACTATTTAACAAAAACTTCTTGGAAAACTGGAAAATAGTATGGCAGAAACTAGGCATAGACCAACATCTTACACCCTATACCAAGATAAAATAAAAATGGGTACATGATTTAGATATAAAGATGCATACTATAAGCAAACTAGGAGAACACGGAATAGATTACCTATCAGATATATGGAGAAGGGAAGAATTTATAGCCAAAGAAGAGATAGAGAACATTATGAAATGCAAAGTGGATGACTTTAATTACATTAAATTGAAAAGCTTTTGCACAGACTAAACCAATGAAACCAAGTTTAGAAGTGAAGTAGAAAGCTGGGAAATAATTTCTACAACCAGTGTCTCCATTAAAAAAAAACCACCTCATTTCTAAAATATTTAGAGAAGTGGGTCAAATTTTTAAGAATACAAGTCATCCCCCAATTGATAAATGGTCAAACTTTATGAATAGGCACTTTTCAGAGGAAGAAATTAAAGCTATCGATAGTCATATGAAAAAAAAATACTCTAAATCACTATTGGTAAGAGAAATGCAAATTAAAACAACTCTGAGGTACCGCATCACATCTATCAGATTGGCTAACATGACAAAACAGGAAAATGATAAATGTTGGAGAAAATGTGGGAAAATTGGAGCACTGATGCATTGTTGGTGGAGTTGTGAGCTGATCCAACCATTCTGGAGAGAAACTTGGAACTATGCCCAAAGGGCTATAAAACTGTGCGTATCCTTTGACCCAGCAATAGCACTTCTAGGTCTGTATCCCAAAGAGATCATAAAAATGGAAAAAAGGACCCACATGTACAAAAATATTTATACAGCTATTTTTGTGGTGACCAAGAATTGGAAATTGAGGGGATGCCAATCAATTGGGGAATGGCTGCACAAGTTGTGGCATATGAATGTAATGGAATACTATTGTGCTATAAGAAATGATGAACAAGTTGACTTCACAAAAACCTGTAAAGACTTCCATGGTCTGATGCTGAGTGAAGTGAGTAGAACCAGGAAAAATATTACACACAGTAACAGCCACACTGTGTGATGACTGACTTTGATAGACTAAACTCTTCTCAGCAATGAAAAAATCTAAGACAACTCCAAAAGACTCGTGATGGAAAAAAAAGCTATCCACATCCAGAGAAAGAGCTATGGAATCTGAATGCAGATGGAAACATACTACTTGCTCTCCTTTTCTTTTGTTGTTTTGTTTTGATTCTTCTTTCTAATGGTTCCTCCCATTGGTTCTAATTCTTTTTTACCTCATGACTAATGTGAAAATATGCTTAATATGAACATAGAAATAGAGCCTATATCATATTGTATGCCATACTGGGGAAGGGGGAGGACAGGGAGGGTGAGAAAATTTAAAACTCAAAATCTTATGGAATTGAATGTTGAAAACTAAACAATAATAAATAAATTGGTTAATAAAAAAGAGATAGGCATATGGTTGAAGATTCTCGGCTCCACAATTTTGTATGTGCAAAGATATGGGGCAAGGGAAGAAAAGAGAATAAGCATTAATATAGTACCTATTATTTGCCACACATCATAATAAGTGTTTTTTTTTTAATAAATATTTTGTTTGATTCTCACAACCATTCTACAAAGTAGGTGCTGCTGTCATCTCTATTTTACAGTTGAGGAAACTGAGACTAAGGGAGCTTGCCAGGGTCACATACATAGTAAATGTCTGGGACAGGATTTAAACTCAGGACTTCCTGGCTCTAGGCCCAGCATTCTCTCTACTGCACCAACAATTACTTCTTATATAAGAACATAGTATCCCTTTATTAAACATATTTCAGGATTATAGTTTGATCCAGAAAGAACCTTAGAAGCCATGAAGTCCAATACTCACATTTTACATATAAGGAAACTGAGGAAGTAAGTAACATTCCCAGGGTCGCATAGCTAGTAAATATCTGAGGCAAGATTTGAACCAAGGTTTTCCTGACTCCAAGACCAGCCCCCTAGACATTATTCCATGCCTTCTCCAAGAAGTGATGGAAAGCATGTACTAGTTAGAAAACTTGTGGGAATGTCCCAGGATAATATTTAGTAAAACATCCACTCATAGATTCTGGACTATGCTTCTGTTAGCGATCCCATGGGTTTGTCAGTTTGTGGTCTATACCTGTGACTAAACTTCTGTCTGCCTCTAGGTAGACTCATTACTGCAAAGAACTACAAAGGACAAGGAACTGAGGTAATGCTATTTCAATAGCACCTTCTGTCACCAAGCTGATGCTAGTACTAAAAAGATGGACATTTGCAGCAGTGGGTTCCATGACAGCGATGGAATTATTGAGCAATTTACCAAAGGCAGGCAAGTTTTTGTAGCTCATCTGTAGTTTATTGTCTTACAGAGTTATTATGACATTGACAGGCTCAATCATAGGGTGGCACTGGGGTGGGGAACCTATGGCCTTGAGGCCACATGTGGCCTTCTAGGTCCTTAAGTGCGGCCCTTTGACTGAATCCAAACTTCATGGAACAAATCCACTTATTAAAAGAATTTGTTCCATAAAACTTGGAATCAGTCAAAAGGACCTAGGACCAAGGACCTAGAAGGCCATATATGGCCTTGAGGCTACAGGTTTCTCACCCTTGAGCTAGTACATGGAGGAGTTAGGACTTGAATCCTGGTCTTCTGAATTGCTGAGCCTCTATGTACACACCATACAACCTTTCAATCATATTAATGATTAGACAAAAAAAAAACCAGGAAAAACTGTATCCTTTCATTGGATGACTATTTTAGGAAAAATTACTAATAGTCATGCTAATAGATATTATGATAAAGATTTTTAAATCTCTATATTTTTTAAGGCAAGATAGGATGGTGATAATATTTCTTATATCATGATATTTCAGCTAGATCTTTACTGTTTACAAAGCACTTCAATATCTATGAGTTCATTTGGTTTTCATAACCATCCCATGAATTGGGTAAAGCATGCATTTTCCATCTTATGAAGATAAAGATAATGGAGAACTGGAAATTTAAAGAGGTTTTAAAAGTTGGTTACACAGTAAATACAAGAGGCCTTTTTCCATTTTTAATGTATTATGTGTTAGGTCATGTATTTAGAAGGTAAACCTCTTCCTGGTACCCAACTATACCATTGGTAGCTCCTCTCTCAATAGGTATCCAGTTGCTTTATAATGACACCAGATTTTTCGCTACCTCCCTCTCCACCAAGCATTCTTAGCCTGAATTTTCTTGGCAGAACCATATCATGTATATAGATCTGTATTTTCTCTTGCTTAAAATCTTACTTGTAGACCCTTAGAGAACTACTTTTCCTTTCCAAAGTGACAGTTAACTAGTTTGATAACCACATTCACATTGATAAGTTACTAGTAAGATATTTGCATTTTAGTGAAGTATTTCTGAAGCTTTAAGTTCTTAACTAAAAGAATGATTCCAATGTTGGGGTTTCAAGTACTGTGTCAGGTTACTGGGGGAGAGACATGTAGCCTTTTAGATAACAGCTCACAGATTTTAGTTACTGTAATAAACTAAAATAAATATATTCCAGATAGATCTCTTCTTCCTAGTAAATTATGGGGCTAGCTCATTATTGATTTCTAGTGTCTGCTTAAGAGACATCTTGTTTTTAATCTGGCAGGCCTCATGTTGGCTAGCTTTGTCCATTCCTTCTCTCGAGTATCCTGCTTTCCCTACTCTGTCTTTTCTTTAGTTTTCATGATCACTCTATTTTAGTCTCAAAACATCAACTTTATCAGCTGACTGGTGTCTCCTTGCCTTGTGATTCCAAGGTTAAGAAACCATTCAGACCTACCTGAGTAGAATTGTGTCCCATTTCCTTATAAAACACCTCAGTTCTTCTGATAGGAGAACTTCTGTGATCCCCACACTGATAAGTTTCCCTAGAGTACTGATCTCCTAGCTCAAGTCCATCAGTGCCCCTTCTCTCAAAGTGGCCCTAAGATTAATATTCCCAAGGCTTTGTGGCAGTGAACCTAATTACCTCCTTTTCCTATAGCTTAAGACTTCTTCTGTGGTGTTAGTCTCAGACCTAGGGTAAGGAGATTGAAGGGTAGCCATAATGTGAAGACATTATTTCTGACCAGTGAACAGGTTTTATTGGTCTGCTCTGATGCCCATTCTTTGTCATTCTTGCCTTCCAATCTCTTAATTGTCTGGTTAAGCTTTTTGACTTCCTCTCCTTAAACACAAGTAAAATGTCCTCTTGGTTTCATCATTGCCTGGATCACCTAATTCTTCTACAAAGCTCCATTTAGTTCCAGAAATAGACACCAACATTGTCTTAGGAAGCATATGCCTTCCTGATTTAGGCTTTGTTTGAAGTATATTGTGGATTAGTAAATAAAATTATCACTACGGTGGAACCCAGAGGAAAAGCACTAAAAAGGAAATAAATCTGTTGCATAAATATTTGGGGGTTGGTGTGGTTTTCCCTTCGTGCACCTGAGAGGAGCCGCTCATATACCTAAACCCCACAGTGCTACTTATTATTATTTTACATATGAGTGGGAAACATCTTTTCTGAACAGAACATTCAAGGCTGGATTTTGATCTACTCAGTCATTTTGTTTTTAAATTTTGTAACCAACAAATAAGAAACATAGGGGAATCGTATGTGTGCCCTATCTCTCAGTCATCTGTGGGAGCATAGGGATGTGCTATACTGGAGACAAAAGTCTGTAAAAACCATCTGCTTATTTCCTTCTATGTTTTTTTTTCATAGATATCATTGACATGTGCATAGTCCATTCTCATAAAGGTTTTATAGAGATGAGAAAATACATATATGGGGAATTTAAGAGCAATTATCCCACAACATACCTTCTGAACTGAAAATTAAAAAAAATGTGCAAGAATGACTCTATAGACTTAGTCTAGCAAATGCAGTTGGCTGCAAATCAAGGTAAAATTGAAAAAATTAGTAGCTTGTATAAGAAAGGCACATTTTTGAAGAATAGAATGCACCAGCCTTGCAGTTAGAAAGACTTGGAATCAAGTCTTTCCTATGGCACATATTAGCTGTGTAATCATAGGGGCACATCATTTAATCCTTAGTGCCCAGGCAACTCTTAAAGGTTACAGAAGAATTATCGGTTTGTACTGGTGGAAAGTTTCTAGTCAATCAGTCAATAAGCTTTTATTAAACACCTAATGAGGATACAAAAAAGGTAAAAGACAGTCCCTGCTCTCAAGGAGTTCACAGTCTAATGGGGCAGACAGCACTCACATATAGGATATAGGATACATTGGAAATAATTAACACAGGGAAGAGAGTAGGATTAATAGGGGACTGTGATTGGGAAAGCCTCTTCGGATAAGGTAGAATTTTATCTGAGATTAAAGGAAAGAAAGGCAAATGGTACAGATAAGGGGGAGAATTCTGGGCATGGATTCTCTAAACCAATGGAGTCATGGTTCAGAACAATATCAGAAACAATAAAACAATCCAACAAGCTTGTCAAGAAAATTAAGACACAAATCCAAATGCTAAAAATATAGTCCTAGGCTTATCTGGTCTTTTTGGAGTTATAGAACATGAGGCGAGGCTCTAAGGAAAGTGAAAAGAAAAAACCAAAATGCTTCTGATGATTAGATATTGTTCATCACTGCAATCACTAGTACTGGGACATCCCAAGGTCAATTGATTCATTTGACTCCTGCTTGATTGAAACGGTAAATGGTTTTCTCAAAATGTTCCTAGAAAAGAAAAGTGCCTTTAAAAACAAAACAAAACAAAACAAAACAGAAAAAACATTTTGGTTCTGGCCAAAAGTTAGAAAAATGGGGCCTGTAGTTTCATTTTCTCTGAAATATCAAATTGAAGGCTGTATTGCTAGAAACATCTGATATTCCATGAAGCTAACAGGGAAGGCATGACACTATCATTTTTATTATTCTTCATGGGGAATTTTAGCTTCTGAGCTGGTAGAATGGACATAAAATCCATTTACTGAAACAATGTATGAAAACTTAAAAAAAAACTTTTATGTTTGAATCTGCCAAGATAATAAAAGTAAAAGCACTCACGAGCCTAGAGTACAGGAGAGAGAAGTTTGTGACATTTGGATTTATCATAATCTACTCCATAGTATATTTAATGGGCACTAATTTATGCTCTGTTTCTAAGGACTTTCATAATTTTGGAGGAAAAAAGAAGCATAAAAAAGGATAGGACCACTGCTTGGTCCACTTCTTGGAACAGGATTTTAATAAGGTACTCAGAAGTAAGGCAGTAGAGAAAGGCAGAACTACACAAGTCTTGTCTTGTTCCTGTTTTCTCTACCAAGGATAATGCTTTGGAGTGAGAAAATCTGCATTCAAATGCTTACTCTTCTATTTGCTGCTTCTGGAAACTTAGTCTTCTTTTCCCCACTAGAAGCTTCAGACTTATCATCTTCATAATGAGGAGCTGGATCAGATGCTTCTGAAGTTCTTTACCATGATCATTCTAGAAGCCTAAAATGCAGAAGGGTGATACTTAGCTGAAATTTGAAGCTGCAGGTGAATGAGAAGATGGGAAGACAACATCTCCTTGTTCTCGGTGAATTTGAAATGTAAAGACAATACAGATAAGCATTAGGGTGTAGTGAGAAAAGTGTTGACTTTGAAGTAATGGAAGGCATTTTGAAGTGCTTTCTCTATGATTTAGTACTGATTGAGCTGGAGAAAATTAACCTCTCAGGGCTTGAGTTTCTTCATCCGTAAAATGAAGGGATTAAACAGGTTGGCTTCTAACTCCTTATCAAATTTTAAATCTATGACTTTGGCTCATATGCCTCGAGATGGACAAACATCGTCCAGATTTTCAAAAAAGAAAAGCAGGTACACTCTTCATATAATAATTTTGTGAATCTGACCTTGGTTGCCAAGGTGTGGATATTGTATGATACCTAAGTATGTTTTTCAGAAAGTAGAGAAATCATCTTGTAGCCTACATTTTGTGGAGGGGTTAAGAACAGCCTGCCTTTATCCTCCTCCTGGCCCTGTTCCTGATTTTCTCTTGGCTTCAAAATCATCACCCACCCCACCACAGCTTTTCAGCTTCCTTTTGTATATCACCTTCTCCCTGTAGAATGTAAGCTCCTTGAGGAAAGATTGTCTTTTTGCTTGTATTTGTATCCCCAGCACTTAGCACAGTGTTTAGCAAATTAAATAAAGACTAAATAAACATTTATTTTCTTCCTTCTCTAATTCCTCTTTCTCTTCCTTCTTTTCTTCCTTCCTTTGTTCCTGCTTCTCTTTTTCCTTTCCTTCCTCCATTCTCCCTTCTTTCTACCCATCCAACATCACCATGGGTTCACATATATTAATTCTTTGAAGTACAACCTCATTTTCTGTTTAGAAAAAGGTTCACTGTAGACACAATGTACCTGGATTTCAGAATGCTTTTTTTTTTAAAGGATCTCATGATTTCCTCGGAGAAAAACAGAGTGTCCAAGATTTATGATAACACAATTACTTGAATGTACAAGTGGTTAAATGATTCGGTCCCAAGAATGGTGATGAATTAGTTGATGTCAGCTTAGTATATTTTTTGGTAAAGTAACACTAGAAGAAGGAGGAAGAGAAAGAAAAAAAGGAGGACGAGGAGGAGGAGGAGGAGGAGGAGGAGGAGGAGGAGAAGGAGGAGAGAGAGAGAGCGAGAGAGAGAGAGAGAGAGAGAGAGAGAGAGAGAGAGAGAGAGAGAGAGATATTGGTGGCTTAGTTCCCAGTCTTTTAATATTTATGTTGAGGAGAAGTAGAAGAACAACTGACCTTGAATGATATTAAAGCTAATTGCCACAAGTGTAATTTACAACTCCTTTGGGCTTCCTAAAGTTTGCAATATTCAACTAGCAGATTCAGGAACCAGGAAAAGTTATTAGGGGGGTGGCCTCAGAATCGGGATGACCCAGGTTCCACATCTACCTCTGGAAATTTCTGGCTAGGTGACCCTGACTCAGTAAACTTCAGTGGTTCCCAATCAACTCTAGGATCGAATAGGTATAAAGTTCTCTATTTGTCATTTAAAGCCCTTCACAATCAACCCCTTCTTACCTTTCCAGTATTTTTACATCGTATTCCCCACCATGGACTGTTTCATTTGACCTTGCTCTTCCATGAACAAGACAGTCCATCTCTTGGTTGAGGACATTTTCTCTGATTGTTCCCCATGTGTGGAATACTCACCCTCCTCCACTCCACCAAGTGGTGTAACTAAAATTCTATCTTCTACAGGAATCCTTTCTCAAATCCTCTTATATCTCATGCCTCCCCTCTGTTAGTTATTTCCTAGTTATCCTGTCTATAGCTTGTCTGAATATATGTGTTTTCTTGTTGTCTCCTCTATTACACTGTGATCTTCATGAGGGCAGGGATTGTTTTTGCCTCTTTTTATAACCCCAGTGCTTAGCACAGTGCTTGATACTTAATAGGTACTTTATATATGTTTATTGACTAATTTACAGCTGTGGTATTTATGGCAATATGGCTAGGATTGTCTCAGGCAACATTCAAACTCAAGTCCCCTGACAATGTGTAGCAGGCCTTTTCTTGTTCTCTATATCAGCTTACTATAGACCAAATACGCAAGCATATGCATTCATACACACATATAAGAACACACACACACATATACACAATCACAGAAACATGCATATTTATCTTTCCTTGTACATGAGGTATATCTGGACATTATTAGAGAGATTGCTTGACCAGAAAAAAAGAGGTAGTCTGTTTCTCTAGTGAAAAGGGTAGAATAACATATAGACAGCCCATATATTCCATTTTCAAGAGATCTTGAAGTAGGATCTCAGCACTTTGGGTGGCTCTCATATCTGTAATATATAGGAGGATGAAGGTCACACAGGTTAAGAAGTCACTGACAGTTTGGAATCTATGTCATCTGAATTAGAATCCACATAAATAAGACTACTGATTTTTCAAAGTATCAGATTTCTTTTCCTCGAGAGTTATCATCATATACATCCAGAGTGAACATTTGATTCTCTATTTTCCCCCTGCTTCTGTTTAGCCAACCAAAAACTGTAGATACTTATCATTCCTTCAGATGATAAGCTCATTGAGGTCAGGGATTATGTCATTTAAATTTTGCATTTCCTTTAGTCTTGGAAAGCTACTCAAGTGCAAAATGGGTTCTATAACCAATCTTTGAGGCTCTCATTTTATTGTTTACCTACCTATTTTAATTAAAGGTGAAGGCAAACAGGTTTTATTATGTCACAATATTTGGGAGACATTTCCTGGACATTATTCTGTATATCTCCTTAAATCTGATTTTCAGCCATTGATCTCTGTCCATAATTTATGTAAAAATGACTGATTTTTGTGTTTTGTATGTATTTTTTCATTTAGTGTTTTTCCCAATTACATATAAAACATTTTTAATATTTGTTTGAAAAAAAATGAGTTCCAAATTTTCTCCCTCCCCCCAATTGAAAAGGCAAAGAATTTGATATAAATTGTACATGTATAGTCAAGCAAAACATATTTCTATATTAGTCATATGTCAAAGAAAATACAAGCGCACCCCAAAAATCCAAGAAAAATAAAATAAAAAAGGACTCTTTTATCTGCATTCTAACTCTGTCAGTCCTTTCTCTGGGGATGGATAGAATTTTTCATCATAAGTCCTTCAGAATTGTCTTGGATCATTGTGTGGCTGTAAATAATGAAGTCATTCACAGTTGATCATTGTACAATATAGCTGTTGCCGTGTACAATGTTCTCTTGGTTTTGTTCATTTCACTTTCCATCAGTTCATGTTAAATCTCTCCAGGTTTTTCTGAGAGCTTCCTGCTCATCATTTCTTATAGAACAAGAGGATTCTATCACAATCATATGCCACCACTTTTTAAGTTATTCCTAAATTGATAAGCATCTCCTCGACTTCCAATCCTTTTGCTACCACAAAAGAACTACTATACATGTTTTGTACATATAGGTCCTTTCCTTTTCTAAAATCTCTTTTGCATGGTTTTATGAGCTTTTGGGCATAGTTCCAATTTGTTTTAATAATAATTAAATCAGTTCACAACTCCACATTAATGCTTCAACTTTTTAGTGTTTCAACTTTTCAACATCAATGGTGATTTAGAGCATTGTTTTCATATTACTTTAGACAGCTTTGATTACTTTGTCTGAAGACTGCCTGTTCATACCTTTTGATCATGTATTAATTGGGGAATGGCTCTTATTTTTATAAATTTGACTCAGTCCTCTATGTATTTGAGAAATGAGGCTCTTATCAGAGAAACTTGCTGCAATTTTTTTTGCAATAATGATTATTAATGTATTTTCCCACCCTGTTCATCCTACTCTCTCTCTTTTTGCTCTGTCCATTCCCCAAAATTTTTTGCTTCATATTATTGCCTCTCCCAATCTGCCCTTCCTTCTATCAGCCTCCTACTCTCCTTTTCCTTTTATCTCTTACTATCCTGTAGAGTAAGATAGATTTCTATACTCAATTGGCTGTGTATTTTATTTTATCTTTGAACTAATTCTAACAAGAGTAAGATTCACCTGCCTCCATCTTCTTCTCCATTACAAAAACTGTTTTGGTGTGAAATTATTTACCCCCATTCTACCTTTCCCTTTTCCATAGTGCATCCCTCTTTCCCATTCCTTAATTTTACTTTTTAGATAATCATCCCATTATATTCAACTCACACCTGTGTCCTCTATGTATACTTCTTGTAATTGTCCTAATAATAAGAAAGTTCTCAGGAGTTACAAGTATTATCTTTCCACATACAAATGTAAACAGTTTAACCTTATTGAATCACATATGATTTCCCTTTCCTGTTAATGTATGTATGTATGTGTGTGTATATATATATATATGTACACACATACATATATATACACACATACATTTATATATACACATATATGTGTATGTGTGTGTGTGTGAGTGTGTGTGTGTGTGTGTGTGTATATATAACAACAAGCCAAGTAGATGGAAGAAAAGAAACACACATTTATTAAGCATAAAAGGGCTGAAAAGCAGGGGTGAAGGCAAAATTATAGCAGAGGGATAGTTTTTTTTTAAGTTCATAAAGTATATAACACAGCTAGAAGGGGAATGGAGGCTCTTCAGAAAGTGGAGATGCTGGCAGAAATCAGAAATAGAAAGGGGGGGGGTGGGCCTTGAGAAGGGCTATTCCAGGGTGAGCAGACCTCAGGACCATAGGCTGTTCCAGAATAAATAACCGCACAGGTGCTGAGGGAAGTTCAAGGATGATCCAGCAAAGTAGGCATTGTTAAGTTCAGAAAATGGGTAAAAAAAGATTTCTGAAATAATTGTTTTTTTTCTAGTCTGAAATTCCTTGATATAACTAGTTGTTATAGATAGGTAACTGACACACAATCCTCTCCTTACAGCATTGGTTGCTGTACTTGGCTTTGACCACTTCTTTTTCTTCTTCTTTTTTTCTTGCTCTGATAAGCCTTATTTTGAATAGTTGCCAATTAGTGCTGCTGAACAGTTCATTTGTCACCAATATTTATTCTCAGGTGTCTGCGTTTCCATCTTCTCTGGATTAGTCAAAGAGCTCTACTAGGAAATGGCATCGTGTTCCAGACCAGCTGCTTTCAATAAAATCAAAAATGGCAAAACATCCAACTAGATCTTAATGAATGATAAAGTGGTGAATGATCAAATCATCCTGGAAAAGTATAAGTGCAGTGTGTGACCTCAGAGAGGAAAGAGATTCTGTTTGTGTGAATCAGAGTCTGGACTTTAAAAGACTTGGTTTATGTCTTATCTCTCAGCCCATTTATTGTTCACTAAAATAGCCCATTTGTGCAAATATAGTCACATGCTTGGATATTTCCCAGAGAAAGGTTGGAGGAAGGCAGAGGACACCTTGGAACTAAAGAATCTTCCAATGCCATGAAGTCCTGGAGAATGAAAGAAACAGATGGTTTAAGGCTTTGATGTAGACAACTTAAGTAGTCCCAGCAGTCCGAAAAAAGTAATTCTAAGGCTTGGGGCAACTGGAAATGTGGGAACCCTTCCCCCTTTTCCTATGGCTAAAAATAAGCTTAAATATAAAGAAAAGGCATTTAAAGCAATGAAATGCTACTTTATAGAATCTAAGCTAAATTCTAGTATTGGTAGATTTATCTATCTCCTTGGCACCAGAGCAGGCACGTGCCTTGGACAATAATGTCTGGGGTCTCTGGCATTTTCTCTTCCCAGTACCATTCCTCTCTAGGACAGTCTACATAAAACAAAGTCTTGCTAGGTTCTTTCACCACAAGCTTATTAGGTTCATCTCTATCGGTCAATTCAATTTAAATCACCAAATAATTTTTAAGCAACTATTGAATACCAGGCACTAAACTAGGGATTGGACATACAAAGACAAAAAGAAAACAGAAGAGTCTTCAAGGAGTTTACGTACCATTAGAGTGAAACAACATTTACACAAAAGAGTGTATACAAAATATATACAGAGTAGACATGAAGTAACAGGGTGGAGGAAGGGGGCTATCACCAAAGCATCAATAAATCCTTACTGTTGGAGTTGGCAAATAAGCAATGCTTTGAAGAAAGCTAGGGATTCTGTCAGGTACAGTAGAGAACTTTCCTGACATGGATGAAAGCCCATGCAAAGGCAAAGAGATGGAGAATGGAATAATGTGTATGGAGAAAAGGAAATAGACCTTTTTGGTCAGAATGTAGAAAGTTAGTGTTTGTGTGAGAGGGGAGCAGAATGTATGATCAGCATGAGAAAAATAGGGTGGAAGCAGATAGTAAAAGGCTTTAAATATCAGATGGAGGAGTTTCTATTTTACTTTTAAGCCAATGGGGAGCCATTGAAACTTCCTGAGTAAGGGAGTAGCATAGTTAGGACTGCACTTTAGGATTATAATTTTGTTATGTTCAAAATAAAAAAAATGAAAAAGGAGAATTACTTTGGCAACTACAGGGAGAATGGGTTAGAGAGGAAAGAGCTAAGAAGCAGAGAAACCATTTAGAAGACTTGTTGTAGGATGGTGAGAATAAATGAGGACCTGAGCTAGGGTGACAGTTGGGTGAGTAATGACAAAGGAACTGATGGGAGAGATGTAGCAATAGGATAATCCTGCCAGTTGGGTGGTCCCTGTACCTTCTAAGATTAAACGACCTATCATTAAACATCCTTCCCCTAAATTTGCTGTTAAAATGTTAGCACCTTGAGGACAGGGATTAACTAGATTTTATATCTGTGTCCTTAGGGCTTGGCACATAGGAAGCAATTAATACATTTCATTCATTCATTCATTCATCGGAGACAGTGTATTTACTTTTGTGTAATTCCCATGATTCTGAGGCAATAGCTTATTTGTAAAAGTTGGGATAATCATCTTTTTCATGTACTGTGTCATGATAATGCTTGTTTTATTCCATAAATTAAAAACAAATTTTAAAAAGATTATGATTTTCATTATTTTTTAGCAATAGCAATAAATGAAGTTCATTTTTTGAGATCTGACATATTATCAGCTTTGGCGGAAGAAGCTTTTTGTGATTTCTCAATCAACCAATCAATAAACATTTATTAAGTGTGCCATGTGCCAGACACTGTTCTAAGCACTAAAAATACAAAAGGGGCAAAAACAGTCCCTGCACTCAAGGATCTTACAATTTAATGGAAGAGACAACATGAAGACAAATGTTGTTGTTGTTTGGTCATTTTCAGTCATGTCCAAGTCTTTGTGACATAATATGGGATTTTCTTGGCAGAGCTAATGAATTACTCTGCCATTTCCTTCTTTAACTCATTTTACAGATGAGGAAAATTAAGCAAACAGGGTTAAGTGACTTGCTTAGAGTCACACAGCTAGTAAGTGTCTGAGGCCAGATTTGAACTCAGAAAGATGAGTCTTCCTGACTCCTGGCCTGGCACTCTATCCATTGTAACAACTAGCCACCCCTTGGACAAAGAGACACATAAACATGTAAAGACATCATCCACTCATCCATCCATCCATCCATTCTTACATCCACCCATCTATCTATCCATCTATCTATCTATCTATCTATCTATCTATCTATCTATCTATCTATCTATCATCTATCTATCTATCTATCTATCTATCTATCTATCTATCTATCTATCTATCTGTCTGTCTGTCTGTCTGTCTATCTATCTATCTATCTATCTATCTATCTATCTATCTATCTATCTATCTATCTATCTTTTCTATCTATCTATCTATCTATCTATCTATCTATCATCTATCTATCTATCTATCTATCTGTCTGTCTGTCTGTCTGTCTGTCTATCTATCTATCTATCTATCTATCTATCTATCTATCTATCTATCTATCTTTTCTATCTATCTATCTATCTATCTATCTATCTATCTATCTATCTATCTATCTATCTATCTATCTTTTCTATCTATCTATCTATCTATCTATCTATCTATCTATCTATCTATCTATCTATCTATCTATCTATCTATCTATCTTTTCTATCTATCTATCTATCTATCTATCTATCTATCTATCTATCTATCTATCTATCTATCTATCTATCTATCTATCTATCTATCTATCTATCTTTTCTATCTATCTATCTATCTATCTATCTATCTATCTATCTATCTATCTATCTATCTATCTATATGTGTACAAGCTAAATATAGGATAAAGAGGAAATAATAGCAGAGGGAAGTCACATAAATTAACAGGGACTGGGTGGGAGGCTTCCTATAAAAGATGGCATAACTCTAGGTATATTATGAAGTAAATAATAATATCCTGTTACGATCTTTCAAATCTAATTTCTTTTTTTTTTCCCTCTTCTTAGCTATTACTTCGTAGCCCCAAATGACTCATACCTTCATCTAAATATTTTGCACTTAATTATAAAAATATTTGCTTCCTTCCTTCTGAGTATAGATTTCCAGAATTCATTAGAATCCTAATGCTTTAAATTTGGTCTTATGAACTAGCCTAAGGAAAAAAAAAAACTGTCGGTAGAAATTTTTAGACTAAGGCAGAAAGGAAGAAATCACTCATCCTTTTTTGTATTAATAATAGTAATAACAATGTACTAATAATAGCAGGAGGATGAAGAGAGTTTAGCAATCCTTTTTTATGATATGACTACAGGTGGAATTTCCCACGTATGTTCAAGACAATATTGCTTCTTTACAGAGAAAATGACATATTTGCTTATGTTACTCAAAATAGCCTTTCCTTGATTAAGGAGAATAAACCGTGTCAGAAATGGATTAATGTTTTTCCCTTTCTCTGAAGGCTTATTGTTCATGGAAGCAGGACACTGACTTCATCTTCTACTCCAGGGCTGTCTGAACCTGCACAAGGCTAAGGACCACTGGATATTGGCCAAACAAACTCTAAAAGAACCTACAGTAAATTTTTATTATTATGGTGGATGAAATGCTGGGCCTGGAGTCAGGAGGTCCTGAGTTTAAATCTTACCTCAAACCCTTAATAGCTTTGTGGCCCTGAGCAAGTCATTTAACTTCCATCTGTCTCAGTTTCCTCAATTGTAACATGGGGATCATAATAGCAACTACTTCCCAGGGTGGTTGTAAGAATCAAATTAGATAACATTGTATAGAGCTTAGCATATTTCCTGATGTATAATAGGCACCTAATAAATGCTTATTCCCTTCCTCACTTCATCATTGGCCTTAAGAGGAAATAGTTTTCTGATGGCACTAGAAACTCTACTTGATGACATGGAATCACGAGAATTTGCTCTGCTCAATAGAGGTTCAACTTTTGGCTGTTCAATGAGGTGCCCATGAATATAATTTTCCTGTTCCCATGGCGTTATTCAGCAGGTGGTTTGGCTGTCTGTGGTATCACATAGGTAACCCTCACATGCATTAAATTACGTATTTGCATTTTTGCCTGGGATTGGATTAAGCAATCCCACTTTCTTCTTTCCATCAGGCTTCATGATTCAACCTGACTACTAAGGCATTCCACTGGAAAGTAGGACAGAGTTTAATACTTCTTCCATACTTTGTTTAACCTCCGTGTACTGCTGACTAAGTACGTGATCATAGTCTCTGAGGAGAGCCTAGAGCTATGTTTCCTTACTCATCCTGGAAATTATATGCCCTACCTAATATCAGACAGTGCTTTAGAGTAACCTCCAAGCGCTCTATGATTCTTAGGGAGTTGACTACTTTAAACCCCTACCTCTAATCTCTTGGTGGGTAGCAGAGCTCATCTCATTAGGCTAGATGGTATGTGTGTAGGTTTATCCAATTGGATTCTTATGGCTCATGGAGTTCCCACCTAAAAGACAATCCTGCCCTCTTCCTTCACTGCTGCATTTTAATGGACTCAAATCAAATGAACATTGCAAAATGGTGTTAGTCGCAACATGGCTTAACTACAGTTTCTTACATGTAAGTATAGAAACAAACCCAGGCAGCCCAAAAGCAGTCTGTTGACATTTCCCAAGCTCAGGATTTCAAGGAATATAGTTTAGGTGATTAGATTTAATCATTCTTCCATTTCTACAGGATCATTGTAAGCTCTTCATCTGCTGCTCAGGCCACTTGGGCACTGAGGTCCTCCCTGGCATCATCTTTAGGTTTGTTCCCTGCCACCTTGAAAATCTGAGTCTTCACTGGCTCCATATGTTTTTGCTTTCCTGTTCTCAATACCAGTGATTTTCAATATGACTAGTCCAGATTTCGAAGTCTTGTCGAATAACCGGAATGAAAAATTCACAATCACCCTAGTTCCAGTATTCCATATCTCTTTGTCTGATGCTGCTTCTCAGACATACTTGTGGGCATTGACTAAGATTACATCTGCATTTGGCCATCTGTATTCTACATCACTTCTCTTACATTAGTCATTCTTGTTTCCTTCCTCATCTTCCTCTTGCATGCTGTGACAGTTTCTCATTCAACTTTAGAAGTGTGAAGAAGGGAAGGAGACCAAAATGTAAAAGGTGGGGGCATTGTACCTGATTTCTCTGAAGTGAATATACACCCTCGTTTAAGTGTTCTAAGGTTTTTTATTACTGGAAATTAGAGAAAATTAAGAAGGGAAACTACTAGAAAAATTTTAAAAAATGAGTTATGAGGTCTTCAAAAGTAGTAATAACAAACCCAAGTTTTCATTGAAAAGCACATTGTAGGCTTCCAGGAGCCAAGATGGTGGAGTAAAAAGGTAGCTGCTCTCACCCTCCCCTGTCAACCTCTGAAAACCCAGAAAATATCACCCTAGGGAAAAAAAACCCCTGTAACAGCTGAACTAGAAGAAAGATGGGGAACATGAGTGCAGCAACCTAGCAAATGGATCTTCCAGTGCCTCTGCAAAAATAAGGGAAGCAGCACTACAAAGGGCCCCAGGCAGATAAACACCCTGCAGCGTTAATCTGAAAAGAGATGAAGAAAGCAATCTGGAGTCTTCCTAAAGTCTCAGCCTTGCTGATTCCAACCCAACACCAGGTAAGGTGTCAGAGAAGATCCTGAAGCCCAGGTGGTATAACAGGCAAACGCCAACACCTGGACCTCAGGGAGGGTGGGAAAATCTGTGGAAACCAGCTCAGAAAACCACCACCAGGTGCCCAGCACTCTACCTCAAAGGAATCTCCCAGTGCATTAGCAGAAATGAGGGAGGCAGCATTTCAAGGGGCCACAGGCAGATAAACACCCTGCACCACCCATGTAAAAGGAGCTGAAGAAAGCTAAAGCAAAGGAAAAGCAGGCAACCTAGAATTGCCTGAAAGTTCCAGCCTTGCTGATTCCAGCCCAACACGAGGTAAGCTTCCAAAACCCTGCAGCCTCCAATTGCCAACATAAGAGGCCCCAGCACACAAAGCTGTGACCAAGACCTAGGCTTCCAATACAAGAAGATTGGGTCAGTGCCCTCTGTTCCCCAGCAAGAGAGCTCAATCTCTTTAAAGGCCAGGGAATAAAGAAACATAATGAGTAAAAAGAAATGTACTTCATATTATAAGAAGAGTGAAGATCAATACAGAAATTCTGAAGAGGACAACATTGTCAACAAACCCACATCTGCAACATCAAAAGGGGATATGAACTGCTCTGAAGCCCAAAAAGCCTTCTTAGAAGAGCTCAGGAAGGATCTTAAAAGTCTAATGAGAGAGGTAGAAGAGTCTTTAAAAAGTACAATTGGCCAATTGGGAAAAAAGTACACTGAAGAAAACAAGTCCCTAAAAACACAATTGGCAAACTGGAAAAAAAAGTTCACTGAAGAAAACAAATCCCTTAAAAATACAACTGGCCAGTTGGAGAAGGAAGTACAAAAACTAACAGAAGAAAGCAATCTGTTAAAAACTAGGATTGGACAAATGGAATCTATGACTCTATGAGAGAGTAAGGATCAGTCAAACAGAAACAAAAAAATGAAGAAATAGATGGAAATGTAAAATACTCATTGGTAAAACAACAGACCTGGAAAATCAATCCAGGACAGACAATTTAAAAATCATTGCACTACTTGAAAACATGATGAAAAAAAGAGCCTGGACAGTATCTTTCAGGAAATCATAAAGTAAAACTGCCCTGAAGTCCTAGAACCAGAAGCTAAAATAACCATAGAAAGAATACACACCTCACTCCCTGAAAGAGATCCCAAATTGACAATGCCAAGGAATATAATAGCAGAATTTCAAAATTACCAGATGAAAGAGAAGGTGCTGCAAGAATCCAGAAAGAAACAATTTAAATATCATGGAACCACACTCAGGATTACATAGGACCTTGCAGCTTCTATATTAAAAGAACAAAGGGCGTGGAACATGATATTCTCAAAGGCAAAGGAGCTTGGATTGCAGCCAAGGATCAACTACCCTGAAAAAATGAGCAGGATTTTTTGAGGGAGGAGATGGATATTCAACAAAATAGGGGACTTCCAAACCTTCCTGATAAAAAGACCAGAGCTCAACAAAAAATTTGATCTTCAAATACAAGATTCAAGAAAGATATGAAAAGGTAAATGGGACAGAAACATACAAAATGTTGTTAATAAGGGTGGGCTGCTTACATCCCTACAAGGGAAGATGACATTTGCAACTCTTGAGAAATGTATTTTTATTACACCATGTTAAAAGAGTATTCATAAAGGGGTTGGATATTAGTTGACTTTGATGTAATGATGAAAAAAAATGTAATCAAGTGGGTTAAATGGATCCAAGTAAGTGGACAATAACGAGATAACATACCAAAACTTATGGGATGCAGTGAAAGCAGTTCTTAGGGGAAGTTTTATATCTTTAAATGCTTACATAAATAAAATAGAAAAAGAGGAGATCATCGAATTGGGTATACAACCAAAAAAACTAGAAAAAGAACAAATTAAAAATCCTCAACTAAACACTAAATTAGAAATGTTGAAAATTAAAGGAAAAATTAATAAAATTGAAATTTAGAGAATTATTGAGCTAATAAAGAAAACTAAGAGCTGGTTTTATGAAAAAATCAATAAAATAGAAAAACCTTTGGTTAATTTAATTTAATTTAAAAAAAAGAAAGAAGAAAACAATTTGCTAGTATCAAGAATGAAAAGGGTGAAGCTACCACCAAGGAAGAGGAAATTAAAACAATAATTAGGAATTATTTTGCCCAACTATATGCCAATAAATTTGACAATCTTAGTGAAGGGGATGCATATTTACAAAAATATAAATGGCCCAGATTGACAGAAGAGAAAGTAAAATACTTAAATAACCTCACGTCAGAGAATAAAAATTGAACAAGACATTGATGAACTCCCTAGGAATAAATCTCCAGGGCCAGATGGATTTACATGCGAATTCTGCCAAACATTTAAAGAATAATTAATTCCAACACTATATATATAGACTATTTGAGAAAATAGGTGAAGAAGGAGTCTTACCAAATTCTTCTTAATGATACAAATATGGTGCTGATAACTAATCCAGGAAGAGTCAAAACAGAGAAAGAAAATCATAAACCAATTTCTGTAACAAAATGTGAAAATTTTAAACAAAATATTAGCAAGTAGGTTACAGCAACTTATCACAAGAATAATACACTACGACCAGGTAGGATTTATACCAGGAATACAGGTTGGTTCAATATTAGGAAAACTATCTGCATAATTGTGCATATCAACACTAAAACCAACAGAAACCACATGATCATCTCAATAGATGCAGAAAAAGCTTTTGACAAAATACAAAACTCATCCCTATTAAAAACACTAGAAAGCATGGGTTTAAATGGAGTCTTCCTTAAAATAATAAATAACATCTATCTAAAACCTTCAGCAAGCATTATATGTAATGAGGTCAAGCTAGAAGCATTTCCAATAAGATCAGGGTGAGACAAGGATGTCCATTATCACCACTGTTATTTAATATCGTACTGCAAACGTTAGCTTTAGCAATAAGAGAAGAAAAAGAAATTGAAAGTATTAGAACAGGCAAAGAAGAAACAAAACTATCAGTCTTTGCAGATGACATGATGATATATTTAGATAATTCTAGAGAATCAAGTAAAAAACTACTTGAAATAATAAACAACTTTAGCAAAGTTGCAGGCTATAAAATAAACCCACATAAATCATCAGAATTTCTATGTATTATAAACAAAGCCCAACAGCAAAAGATAGAAAGAGAAATTCCATTATATTATAAATATTACATAAATATATTACATATATTACATATAAATATAATATATAATATTACAAATATTATAAAATATTTAGGAGTCTACCTACTGAAACAAACCCAGGAACTCTATGAACACAATTGCAAAACACTTTTCACACAAATAAAATCAGATCTAAATAATTGGAAAAACATCAGTTGCTCATGGGTAGGCCAAGCTAATATAATAAAAATGACAATCCTACCTAAGCTAATTTACTTATTCAGTGCCATACCAATGAAACTGCCAAAAAATATTTTATGGAGTTAGAAAAAATCATAATCTTCATTTGGAAGAACAAAATGTCCAGAATGTCAAAGGAACTAATGAAAAGAAACACAGGGAAAGGTGACCTAGCAATTCCAGATCTTAAATTGTATTATAAAGCAGCAATCATCAAAACTGCTTGGTACTGGCTAAGAAATAGAGTGGTGGATCAGTGGAATAGGTTAAATATGCAAGACACAGTAGTCAATGACTATAGTAATCTATTATTTGATAAACCCAAAGACCCCAGCTTCTGGGATAAGAACCACTCTTTGAAAAAAACTGCTGGGAAAACTGGAAAAGAGTATGGCAGAAACTAGGCATAGACCCAAATCTCACACCATATACCAAAATAAAGTCAAAATGGGTTCATGACTTAGATATAAAGGCTGATAATATAAGCAAACTGGGAGAACAAGGAATAGTTTACCTATCAGATCTATGGAGAACAGAAGAATTCATGACCAAACAGGAGATAGAGAACATTATGAAAAGCAAAATGGATAATTTTGATTACATTAAATTGAAAAGTTTTTGCACAAACAAAGCCAATGCAACTAAGATTAGAAGGAAGGTAGAAAATTGGGAAAGAATTTTTACAACCAGTCTCTCTGATAAAGGCCTCATTTCTAAAATATATAGAGAATTAAGACAAATTTATAAGAATACAAGCCATTCCCCAATTGATAAATGGTCAAAGGATATGAACAGACAGTTCTCAGATGAAGAAATTAAAGCCATCTATAGTCATATGAAAAAATGCTCTAAATCATTATTGATTAGAGAAATGCAAATCAAAACAACTCTGAGGTACCACATCACACCTATCAGATTGGCCAACATGACAAAACAGGAAAATAATAAATGTTTGAGAAGATGTGGGAAAATTGGAACACTAATGCATTGTTGGTAGAGTTGTGAAATGATCCAACCATTTTGGAGAACAATTTGGAACTATGCCCAAAAAGTTATAAAAATGTGTATACCCTTTGTTCCAGAAATAGCACTTATAGGGCTATATCCCAAAGAGATCATACAAATGGGAAAACACCAACATGTACAAAAATATTCATAGCTACTGTTTTTGTGGTGGCAAAAAATTGGAAATTGAGTGGATGCCCATCAGTTGGGGAACGGCTGAGAAAGTTGTGGTATGTGAATGTAATGGAATACTATTGTGCTATAAGAATTGATGAACAGGCTGACTTCAGAAAAACCTGGAAAGACTTGTATGGTCTGATGCTGAGTGAAGTGAGCAGAACCAAGAGAATGTTGTACACAATAACAGCCATGTTGTGTGATGACTAATATTGATAAACTTAACCCTTCTCAGTAATACAAGGATCTAAGACATCCCCAGAGGCGTAGTGATGGGAAATGCTATCCACATCCAAAGAAAGAACTATGGAAGTTGAATTGCTATCTTTTTTTTTCTCTTCTGTTGAGTTTTGTTTCCTCTTTCTGATGTTTCCTCCTATTGATTTTAAGTTTTACTTACAACTTCACTAATGTGAAAATTTGTTTAATAGGAATATAAATGTATAGCCTGTATCAGGTTGAGCACCATCTTGGGGAGGATGGTGTGGGGAGGAAGGGCAAGAAATATTTTAAACTCAAAAGCATATGGAAGTGATTGTTGATAAATCTAAATAAATTAATAAAATAAATTTTAAAAAATTAAAAAAAAGAAAAATGTAACTTAACTTGTGAGCTATTGGTAGAAAATTGGTGAATTATGAAGTCTCAAAACTGATTAATTTTTCTTATATGGGAAATTTCAGACAATTTAAATTCCCCTTAACTTTAGGCAAAGACATTGTTTTGCATATTTCCCTATCTTGACAATTTTGGGAGGAATATGGTAGAAAGCACAGAGCAGAACATCTTTACCACTCAATTACCAAAAGGAGGTTCTTGAGAAGTAAATAACTTATTTTTCTCAGCAGTTCCCAAAGTCAATCATAAATCAGTTCACCTAGACTATCCTAAATCCTTCACATCTTTGTCAGGCTCTCCCCCATACCTAGAACACACTTTATCGTTACATATGTCGCATGGAATCCTTTGCTTTCTTCAAGGCTTAGCTCACATGCCACCTTCTGTAATAGATCTCTCTAGATTCCCGCTGTTATTCGTGTTCCTCTATATCTGCCCAAATTACCTGGTGTTTATTTTGCATTTTCTTATCTGCTCTGTATGTTGTTTCTGCCAAAATAACATAAGTACCTTGAGGGCAAGGAATATTGTATTTCTTTGTCTTTGTTTCTTCATTTCCTGGAACAGCACAGTGCCTGGCATATAGTGGGCACTTAGTAGATCATTATTTAATTAGATTGATTTGAATAATATTACTGCTTTGTTCCATGTCCACCTTAAATGTGATAGGAAAAATAATTAAGTGTATAAGAAATCAATCATTTATGAATCTCTTTCTCTCTCTCTCTGAATGTCTCTAGATCAAGCATCCATTTATCCATTTCTTCTACTTCTTCCAAAATGTAGTGGAATATAGTTACTTACCCTGCCTCAGTTCTGCTCCCTCCAATTCTGTGGCATTCAGCCAGTTTTCCAACTGTGCTCAAAGCCCTGCATTACAAGTCATAGAGGCATTATAGCCATAGCAAAACCACGAGTCATTCTCAATGCCAACATTTCAGATTATTGGCCTCTGAGGTCAATGCTTAGTATTTTTTCTTTTTGGCCCAAGTGATCACCTTTCTGATTCAGTATAAAGGCCAAGTTTGAAAGTAAACACAGAAACGCTATTGCTGTGACTTCAGCATGGCTCAAAGAATGAGAAAACACAAAGGAAATACCAGATGTGCTACAGCATAGAAATGAGGAAAGGGTGCTCCCAGCCATCAAGAGAACCTCTTCTTAAAGATTATTTGTCCTTAGAAGTGATTTTGTTCCTTTGCTTAGAGTAAGGAAATACCTTTGACTTCTTGTTTTTTTTTAATAGAACAGCAGAGAAGATAGTCTTGGCCTGGGAATTAGGAGACCTAGGTTCTATGTCTAAGTCAGACACTAATTTTGGAAACTTGGGCAGGTTGCTGCAACTCTCTGGCCCTGGTTTCTTCATCAGTAGGATACACAGTGATCTGGATCATCTCTAAAGCCCCTTTGAGCTCTAAGATGCTACCATTCTTTGAAATGTGCTCATTATTTCAGCTGACCTGGTCCTACCTCATACTCTTAGCACCAATTCTCTCTCTCATGGCACCAAACACTAAGAAAAAATATTTGCAGTACAGAAGAAAATGCTATCAGGATGTTCAATGACTGATACTATCTGTTTTAAAGGACTACCCACTGATACTTCATTGTGGCATGAAGATTACCCTGTATTCACAGAGGCTTTGCTGGTGGAGCACAAGCTTTGGAAAATCTGAACACACTGACAACGCATGAGTAGACAGTTTGCTGCCATTTGCTACTTCTTGTTTTCCTACGTCCTGCCTCACTAAGTCAGAAGAAACTTATCCCCAAGTTGGCCACAGGATGAGATACACACACACACACACACACACACACACACACACGTGTGTGTGTGTATATATATATATATATATATATATATATATATATATATATTTTTTTTTTTTTTCCTGTAGCAGCTCCTGAAATCTATTTATTGAATGAAAGAGGGTTGAGATCCCTGTTGGAGAGAGTACCCACACCAATGAAATAACTGAACCTTTAAGCTTTGTAAGTACGAGCAATTTATTGATCTTCTCATGTTTTCCTATATATGTTTGCAAATTCTGATTACCTTTCTTAATGTACAATGCCATGTTAAATTTTCCCTTTCTATTTCTTTCTTAACTATTTGTTTCATTACATTGAATGCTTTTTGCCTTGTTTTATATGCCTGCCACTTATCACTTTGATGGCCACATGGTAAGTAAGCTCTGAATATCCATGCTTATTGACCAACTGAATATGAGAATATTAATTGAAAAATCTGGTATCTTTCATCTGACCAATGACCTTACAGACAGTAGAGGGGAAAAAAGTATACAGTGGTATAAAGAGGCAAAGAACATTCTTCTATCTGATTTTTGACTCTATTTAGAAGTATAAGAGACCAGTGTGCTTTGGAATGCTTTGAAACATATTTGAGCCTGGGTAGTCAAGTACTTTCTGAAGAAACTATAACTTCTAGAAAACTATGGGTCCAAAGGACACATGTGCTTTAGGAGATGGTACTGATATTTCTGGCTTAGGAGGCATTGCAAAATGCATACAAATATACTTTACTACAATCTAGATGTTTGATAGAGAAAAGGATATGAGGCTAATATGATTATGGCCACATGTTAAGCATTCTGCTGGTCATTTTTATTTTTGGCTAGGCAATGGAGTTAAGTGGCTTGCCCAGGGTCACACAGCTAATAAGTGCTATGTGTATGAGGCCAGATTTGAACTCAGGTCCTCCTGAATCCAGGGCCAGTGCTCTATCCACTGCATCACCTGGCTGCCCCTGGTCACTTTGAAATTATTAGGATTTCTCCTCGATGAGTTTGGCATTGGGTACTGATGTAGCTATACTGCTGCATTGTTGCAAGGTCTTCTTGCTTCTACTAATTCCTGACTGGTAGACTGAAGGCAATTAGTAACACAATGGGTAGAGTGCTAGGCCTAGAGTCATAATGACATAAATCATCTTCAAATCCAGCCTCAAACACATATCAGCCATATGACCTTGAGCAAGTCATTTCACCTTTGTTTGTTTCAGCCTTCTCAATGCTTAAATGGGATGATAGTAGCACCTATATCACAGAGGTGCTATGAATATCAAATAAGATAATATTTGTAAAAAGCATTTAGCATAGTGCCAGGAACATAGTAGGCTCTATAGGAATACTTCTTCTCTTCCTCCCTCCCTTTCCTTCTCATCTTCCAGACCCTAAATGAATTATATTTCCATGTGAGAGTAGACTTCTTGGATCAAGCCAATTTTATGGTTAGTAGCCATGGCTTTTTGATTGTACAAAACATGGCCATTCCTGTGGTAATGACAGGTAACTTTTCAAATATTGCCATTTCTTCAAGACCAAACTGATGGCTTACACTAAGTCTCAAGACTGACACTCATAGGCTTCCATTGCCAGAGGTATTGAAAAGGGATAATGACATTGGTTTGTTTTGACACATTTTCCATACTTTCATCAAATGACTTACTTAATGATAACCTTAAGATTTGAGTGACTAAAACAATATTTTGGATCCAGAATTGGCTAGTAGATGGAGATTGAGAAGAGTGCAGCAAAGCAATAGACATTCCTAGATGAAGGCCTGGGATCTAAAAGTGAGTGGGCAGAGTAATGGGTAAGCAATGGGTAATCTGCCCCAAGCAAAGAGGGGAAAATCACTGTGTATAAAAAGACTGCCATAGCCATGTGTCATAGGAACTTTGGAAAGGATGTGATAGATTAACTTCTTCAGATTAAACTTCTAAAGTGTTTTCAGAGTTATAAGGAATGAGTAATTCCTAAGTAGATTGAGGACCTTGATACTCTCCTAGATGTTTTTATTTGTAGGGGAGGTAATCAAAGGCAGTATTCTTAGAGAACTAGTAGAAATTTTAAACTTTAAGCACAACTGAGAAAAGAGAAGGTAATTGTTTTCATCAGGATGTTGTCTTAATAAAATGGAAGGTATATGAGGGTGTTATAGTTCTTGAGAGCTGCATCTTTATGTCTTTTATACTGTATGTTATTAATCAATGTTTATTGAATGGAGGAAGGGAAGAAGGGAGGAAGGAAGGAAGGAAGGAACGAACGAAGGAAGGAGAGAGGGAGGAAGGAAGGAAGGGAGGAAGGAAGGAAGGAAGGGAAGATGGCAGAAAAGAAACTAGAGGTCTCAAGTGTGGTCAGATCCACTGCACACTTTGCAGGCCACTGAACTAGACAAGGTTCTTGGAGTAACTCTAGATTTGATTTATTATGATGTCTAAAATGTGATGTCATATGCTAACAATATGGTTTTATAAATAATTTGGGATTCCCATGTGGGGATTCTACATGCCACTCTGCTATTTAGGATTTCTGTAATGGATTAGTAGGAAACAGTATAGATACTTTAAGGAACTGCAAAATAATAACTGATATTTTTATAATGCTTTAAAGTTTTCAAAGTGTTTTATATAAATTATCTTATTTGAGCCTTATCAGAGTCCTGGGAAGTAGATGGTTTTTATTTGTTTGTTGGGTTTGTTTGATTCTTTTGTCCTGACCAATGATTTCGTCAGTGTATGGACCTCTCAGTTTAGAGATGTCTTTCAATGGTAGGGATTGGGCAACTACTCTGCAAATTGAGTCTTGGAGAGGTTCCTGGGGCTACTGCACTGAGAGGTTAAGTGATTTGTGTTGGAAGCAAAACCTGAACCCAGGTCACCATGACCCCCAGATTAGCTCATGATCTCTTATATTATTCTATATCTCTGAACTTGTTCAAAGCCTTTCAGGAGTGTTAGTGATAACATGCATTATTCAATTCTCAGCTGACCCTTTTGGTTACTTCTGTGATTCTCAGAGTCATGCAATAGGCACACCATGCTTCTCCCTTGGTCATGGCTATGTTCTCAGATTCCCAAGTGTATCCTTCCTGCCTCCAAAACCTTATCCTCCATGCTGCAGCCCAGAAGCCATCAGCTCCACTTCCTTCCATTGTCCCTTTTTATGTACCTAGGAGATCTTGCACATAGCCCCTGAGTCTTCTTTTAATGCTCAGCCCTGTAATCTAAGACAGAGGGAAGCATTGGTCAATCAACTCTTGGGGACATCCCTAGCTATGGTACATGCAAAGTACATGTGTAAACCTGAATAAGTTTCAAAACCTTAATTAAAGTCAAAACTATATATTTCTTGCTGTGCTAATAATTACTCTTTATTTATACCACCTAGAAAATGAGAAAAAAATGATCAGGGGTCATAGATGAGCTTTTAGTTTGAGTTTTTGCTATTCTTCACCTGCAAACTTCCAAAGACCAGAGACTATGTTTCTCAGGCAACAATGAAATGAAATGGCAGAGCTGCTCAATGCTTTTTTTTTTTCTGGCTTTTTTGTTTGTTTCTGACTTCTCTACAAAGGACAATGACATTGACTCTGAAAATGGCCAAGGAGGATTAGATATCCAAAGCAAATTAAGGTCATAGTAAGAGATTTACCTTTGTGAATTCTATTCATTTGGCCCAGACAAACGTTATCTTTGGGTAAAAAAAAACAACAAAAAAACGGTGGACAATGTTATTGTTGAGCCGTCATCAACAAAATCTGAGAGAATGTGGAAAATAGGTGAGTATCACAAAATCAAGGAATAGTAAGTGCTAGGCATGGCTAGATGGCACAGTGGACAGAGTACCAGCCCGGGAGTCAGGAGGACCTGACTTCAAATCTGGCCTCAGACATTTATAAATCACTTAATCCTGATTACCTCCAAAACAAACAAATAAACAAAAAAGTAAATGCCCCGCCCCTGTCTCGCTTTTTCTCTCTCTCTGTCTCCCTCTGTATGTCTTTCTCCATACACATACACACACACACACACACACACACACACACACACACACTACATACATACATATATGTCATGGGAAAATTTTTAGAGGGAATCATTAGAGGAATGGCTGTTGAAAACCTATCATGGCTTCCTCAAGAACTGGTCATGTCAGATTAACCTCATTGCTTTTTTTTTTTGGCAGGATTATTAAATAAATTTTGTTGTTCAGTCATTTCAGTTGTGTCCACCTTTTCATGCCTCCATTTGGGGTTTTCATGTCAAAAAATATTGAAGTAGTTTGCCATTTCCTTCTCCAGCTCATTTTACAGATGAAGAACTGAGGCAAACAGGGTTAAGTGACCTGCCCAGGGTCAAATAGCTAGTAACTGTCTGAGACCAGATTTGAACTCTGATCCTCCTGATTCTAGGCCCAGTCCTTTATCCACCATGCTACTTATGGTAAAAACAAAAATCTGGACAAGAATTGCCCAGAATGAGAAGTCATGGAGGTTTTGTGATCTGCATTAGAGGAGGGAAGGCCTATGGATTCATCAAAGCATCCTCCATCCATATCCATCATTTGCAATCACCACATTTCAGAAGGAAAATTAAAGATAGTGATTGTAACATTGATGGGCAATCTGATTTTAAAGTAAAAGAAATATTATCTAATTGTCAAATTATATAAAGATCTTGGATCACCTAGGCCTTCTTCACTGTCCCATGGATTTGTCCTTGAACAAAGATGACAGATTAATTCAGGCCAGAATAACATATAAGACTTCAGATGCATTTCTTCTGATGTTTATTTTTTCTATGATCCCCACTGCCTGTAAGCTGTTTTGTTTTGTTTTGTTTTCAGCCCATCAAGTCTATTATAGCAGCATTTTGCCTCTATGAAATTCACAAACATTTTAGGCAAACCTAGAGCAGAAAAAACGAATAAATAAATAATATAAAAGTAAACAGCCTAAAGGACAAAGCATCTTTTGATATTTTTTCTCCTTCAGCTGAGATAGAGAGATATACTATTTACTTATTTTCTTCTCTTTATTTCACTGAATCCATATACTAAACACATAGTCTTAAGCATATTTCTACAGTACATTTTTTCCCCAATTGCCTCAACAACAGAGATTTGTTAAGGGATTCTTATTTGTTAGGCATTGAGCATAAATTTGAACTGAAACACAGACCCTGCCTTCAGGGACCTGACAATGTAATAGGAAGAGATGAACTATTTCCAATTAATTCAACAAGTATTTCTTAAGCATTTTGTAAGGTATGAAAAAGGAACCTATGCCATCTGTCCTTAAAGAACTTATACTCTAAAATATAACTATGATGTAGTAAGAACAAGTGCCCGGGGAAGTTAAGATGAAGTGGCTTATATGACTTTCTTTTCCTTTTCTGTCCCCCACCCCACCCCACCCCACCCCACATTCCTCCTTCCCAGTTATCTGTATTCAGCTTGTGCACATTTTTTCCTTTCCTGGGTTTTGTAGCTGACTGTTAGTGACTGCTGACTTTGATATGTTACATTTCCTAGTGTCTCTAAATTATTTACTGCTATTATAAGCAAGGGATGTTTTGAATGTAACCCTTGGGGTGATCTGCCAGCAGCCACATTCCCACTAGTGAAGTTTGTGATTCATAAATCCCCTCAGTGTTTTTTTTTTCTTTCTGATTTTAGTCTAGTTTTCTCTCCTGCTGGCTATTGTCTAGCACATATGAATACCAATGGTCCTTTATGGGCACTGTCCAGGTAGGTGTTGAAAACTACACAGTTCTCTGTATAATGATAGTATCTCACCGAGAGTTAGAGAAACCCTAATAACGAGTCCATATTCAAGTTGTTGATGTGGATGTGTAGAAAGGAGCTTTAGTTTTGCTGACCTGCATTGGGAGAGAGTACTTCTTCACTGGGAAGTTTCCTATACCAACAATTCATGAGTATGATCTGTCTCCCTATGTGCTAGATCAAAAGAGGAAAAATGTGCCAGGTATGACAAATCCCAATGAATGTTGCATGCACACAAACACACAGACACATTAACTTTGTATACATTAGGCATAACAAATTAGTCAATAAACATTAGGTGCCTACTATGTGTTGGATACTAGGGATTTAAAAAAAGAGCCAAAGACAAACCTTGTCCTCAGGAAGCTCACAATATGATAGTAGAGACAACACGTAGACAAATATATGCAAAGGTAATAGTCTTTTCAGAATCCCTTATCTGGGTGCAGCCTGTTCTCACCAGCTTTTGATGAGGGGAAACTTTCAAGTCAGTA
>NW_027555514.1:32787775-32985275 GCF_003287225.1 Phascolarctos cinereus | reverse complement strand
TCCCAGGTTAGAAGCTGTACAATTAATGCTGAGTTAAAGCGATTCATAAACTTGAAATGGCCTTTTCCCCAACACTGGTACTTGTAAAAGCTTCTCAAAATTAAATGCCTTTTTAATCTGGTAGCTTTGAACAAAATTAGGAACAAATCTAAGCTTTAATCTAAGTCCACAGCTAGTGATTCCCACTTGATGGTAACTTGAAATTACTGTGGCTGTAGAGAACTGAGAGGAAAGAACGAAATATAGAATGATACCCAAGGAAGCCAACTCATCCAATGGTACATCAAGTCAATAAGCATTTTAAGTGCCTACTATGTGCCAGGTGGAGTGAATAGGTGGCACAGTGGGTAAAGCACTGATCCTGGAGTAAGGCTCATGTTCCTGAGTTCAAATCCAGCCTCAAACATTTACTAGCTGTGTGACCCTGGGCCAGTCACTTAGCCCTCTTTGCCTCAGTTTCCTCATTTGAAAAATGAGCTGGAGAAGGAAATGACAAACCACTCCATATTTTTACCAAGAAAACCCCAAATGGGTCAGACATGACTGAAATGACTGAATGACAACAATGTGCAGGCATTATGCTAAGCACTGGGGATACAAAGAAAGGCAAAGGACAGTTCCTGGCCTCTAGGAGCTCACATTCTAATGGGAGAGAGAAGATGTAAACAATAATGTAAAAGCAAGATAGAATCAGGATAAATTGGAGGTGATCAACATAAGGAAGGCAGTAGCATTATTGAAGGGAAAGAAAAAAGTCTTCCTCTGAGGGCGGGATTTTTGCTGTGACTTGAAGGAAGCCAAGAAAGCCAGGAAGCAGAGATGAGAAGAGGGAGAGTACCAGGCATGGGAGCAGCCAGGTCATGCAGTGTCTTATGCATGGAACAGCGAGGAGTCAATGTTACTAATTCCACAATATGTGAACAAAGAGAAGTCAGGTATAAGAAGCCTGCAATCGTAGGAGGAGGGCAGGTTGTGAAGGGCTTTTGTCACCAATCAGCGAATTTTATATTTGATCTTTGAGGTGATGGGGAGCCACTGGCATTTATTTAATAGAGAGGTAACATGGTCTGATCTGTGCTTTAAGCAGGATCATTTTCTCACCTCAATGGAGGATGGACTAGCATGTTATTGAAATAGTCCAAGATGGTGGATGAGGTAATGAGGAACTTCACCAAGGTGGTAGCTGTGCCAGAGGAGAGGAGGGGATATATACAAGAGCTGTTACAAAGGTCGATCAACCAGAGTGTCTTTTTGATTTCTGAAGGAATTTGAGAGATTACCTTTCAAAACTCTTCTCAATTTCTTCTAGTGACAGAGCCTTTCTGTCTTTTAAAAGCTTATTTATAATCAGTACAATTTATGAATTATATTATAATTAATTCTTATAAATATTATGATAATGTTGTTTTTTCGTGTAGCTATTTGGTATAGTGGATAGAATGAAGGATTCAGATTTGGGCAGAAATGAGTATGAATCCTGCCTCAGATATGTACTAGTTCTATGACCTGAGGCAATTCACTATCTCTGAATCACCCCTCCAGCCCCTTTTGTCGATTTTAGTATACTTATATATGCACATGGGGCTTCCCCACATAGACTGGAAACTCCTTTTGTCTTTCCACAGCCAGGCCTGGCACAGTACTTGGCACATAGAAAGTTTAGAAAACGTGTGTTGATTCCTTAGTTCATCAACATGCTTTTTTTTTTTCCTAGCACCTTCTATGTGCTGGGCACTGTGATGGGCACCTATACGTTCTTCTATCTCTTACTGCTTCCCCAACTCATCTCTTACAGTAGATTCTGAGTTTTTTGTGAGCGAACGATGCCCTCTGCAATAATCTCTAAGTGCCCGGCAGGTTTTCTCCAGTTTCTGACTGGTGTATGTCATTTGAACACCACAGGCCAGTGTCATTGAAAGAATCAGTTGCTGGTCTTTTTACAGAGTCTATTTGTCCAGGATTTATGAGTCAGTCATTTTATCTCAAATCAGGCTGAAACAACCTCAGATCCTTGCAATTCTTTCTTGATGAGAATTTGGCCTGAATCTGTCAGATGGTTCTTTTGGTGTAGCACACTGCAAAACAGCAAAGCAAATCAGGTACCAGGAATTTTCTTGAGACTGGGGATGGAGGGGGGCAGGGTAGAGTGTTGTGCTACTTCTATAATTATTCTAGACAAACACCAATGATTTTTTAAAGTGCCATAGAGCCATCTCTATGATAACTGCTTATTTTGAAATATTTAATCCAACGAAGGCAAACTGACATATAAAATGATTTACTTGGACAAAGTATAATTATGGGACTGAAAATACTGATTAATTACATTATCCAATTCTGTTCCATACGGAATCTTAAAACACATTGAAGGTTTCATTCCATTTAAATGCAAAGCAAAAAAAAAAAAGTCCAAATAACCCACCCTTCAAACATCATTAAAAAAATAAAAGAAAGTGAAATTGAAGACAGAGCTTTTGTTGCTGTGATTATGTTTGTGATTTTAATTGCTGAAATATTCAAGTTTGAAAAGTGTCTGCTGTCAAAGAATTGTTGCTCTAATGTTCCCTATGGGTTTCATACAATGGTGATTACACTGACAATCCATTTGGAGAATAACTATAATAGCTCCACTTAGTGTGTGTTGTGTGGAGGACCCAGAGGGTCAATAGTATGCCTATGCAAGTGTCCTATAGAATAAAGGAATCTATTACGTCATTTCTATTGGAGTTGTAGAAGGGAAAATTCAGACCAAAGGCTTAAGTGATGGAAAAGGAAAAGGAGACCTATTTAGGACTGATTGAGCATCTTCTGGAGAAGGTCTAGAGACTTCATTAGTGTACTTTTTATTTTACATTTTTTTTTGGGGGGGGAGAAGAAGAGGCAATTAGGGTTAAGTGACTTGCTCAAGATCACACAGCTAGTAAGTGTCTGAAGATGGTTTGAACGCACATTCCCCTGACTCCAGAGCTGATACTCTATCCACTGTACCACCGAGCTACCCCTGAACATTTTAAAGATAAATAGGAATTAAAGCATCAAAAGAAGGGCAATGCCCATCATGTTAGGGAAATTCTATTCTTAAAGAGTTCTGTTGCATACCACATATGTTTATTGGGCACATACTATGAGCATGACTGTGGTGTCTTGTGTCATGAGGCAACATGACCTAATGGATAGAGAGCATGAATTTAGGATTATCCTCAGCAGGTGATTTGGGTTCAAGTCCTAACCCTGACTTATACTGATTGTGTGACCTGAATGAGGGACTTCATCTTTCAAAGCTGCAGTAAACTTTCTAAGATTCTAACTTCCAGGAGCTGCTGTTCTGCATCATGGAAGCCATTTCTCCCATATAGCAATGAAGTCATAGGTTAGATCCAAAAAATGTGCACATAAAAGGGCAGGGAAGGCATTAGGGCAGGATAAAGAAAGTCTTGTGGAGATCAGTCAGCAGTACAGCTTGGAGAGGGATGAGGATATCAGCCTGGGTCTCCTCCTTAAATTGGAGGTTTGGGGAGGAAGCAGCCAATCAGAAGGTGAAGCCACAAAGACAGATGACACATCCAAAGTGAGAAGTAATCTGTGTGTAGAGTGAACTTCCAAGGAAAAGAGATTTCTGTAGCATTGTGGAGAAAGTCCTTTGGAAATAGATGTATTGAGTAGAGCCTGGAGGAGAATGAAGGTACCTTCACAGGACCATGAAATCTAAGTCCAGAATGCTGTAAGCAGAGCCATTTGGGGATGAAAGCTGGCTAGTCTAGATCCCTTCCCAAAATGAAGGTCTGAGGAGCAACTGACCAATGGGAGAAGGAAGCTTATCCTGAAGGGATAGTCCAGGATGAGAAGATGACAGGTACTATGTAGGATAACCTCCAGCATGAGAAAGCCCCAGGCTGTGGGGGAGGTTCCAGGGTGTGATAAAAGCTGAGAGACGGTGTCAAAATCTGGTAAGTCAGAAGCCAAGCTAGGAGGGTAGCATCACAGAACCTCTTACCTACTCTGAGTTTCCCAGATATCCTGGTTTCCTCTTATCTCCCTTCCTCCTGCCCTTAAGGAACATCCAGGAAGGAGAGAGTTTCAGAATTGAGTGGGAGGGAGACATCAATGACTTCTGCTCTTTCCAACAAATGGAGACTGGTCAGGGTTGGCCTTATACATAGAAATAGACAATGTAGGCTATAACCAATATCATCTGACACTAGGAAGTGGTATCACCCTTAAGCTTACCTTCTCCAACCATTGGTTGATCGTTTTAATTTCCACCACTGTAAAACTCATCTTTAAAGACACATTTTTAAGCCACAAGAAAGTACAAATGCATCTGAAAATAGTAGCTTTAAGCTGTCATTAGTCATGATATGCTAAGGTAAATAAATTACCCAGGTGCTTTCTGAGAACAGTTTTTATTTCAAGGCAGGGGAGACACCATAGGACCAATCAGGAACAAACATCTGTTAAGTGCCTACTAAAGGCCTAGCATTGTGGAAGACCCTGGGGATAGAATGAAACAAATTTTAATAGTTTTTGTCTTTAATAGTTATTTTTTTTTAACACAACAAGGTATACACAAAATAATGTTGGCTGAAGGAATTAGGGTTTTAAGTTTAGATCTGGAAGGAGTTTCAGAGATCATCTCATTCAATTTTCTCATTTTACGGATGAGGGAACTAAGATCTGGAGAGGTTGATGCCTTTGGCCATGGTGAAACAGGAAGTAAGTGGAAGAGTCTGTGGTCAAATGGAGGTCCTCCAATTTGAAATCCAGTATTCTTTCTGCTATAAAGTATTCCTCCCCTGTGCACAGAAGGAACATTCCTCTGTTATAGTCTGAGAGGGGCCAGGACCAGTAGGAAAACTTAGATCTGAATGTAGACCATTGGACAAATAGTGAAAAAGATGATCGTATATTGCAGATAAAACTAGGGTATATGTGATTTAAAAATATATTTAATATTTTACTGTTATCCAATTACATATAAAACAATTTTTTAACTTGGGTTTTTTTTAAATTTTGAGTTCCAAATTTTCTCCCTTCTTCCCCTTCCTTCACTCTCTTCTCATTGAGAAGACAAGCAATTTTATATAGGTTATACATGTGTAGTCATGCCAAACATATTTCCATGTCAGTCATGCTGTTTAAGAAAACACAGACACCCCCAAAAAAGCAAGACAAATAACGTTTAAAAATACATTTCAAGCTGTATTCAGACTCCTCCAGTTCTTTCTCTGGAGGTGGACAGCATTTCATCCTAAGTTCTTTGCTATTGTCTTGGATCATTGTATGGCTGAGAATAGCTAAGTCCTTCACAGTTGATCATTTTCGATATTGTTGTTACTGCATACAATGTTCTCCTGCTTCTGCTCATTTCACTTTGTTTCAGCTCATTTAAGTGTTGGTATCTGTGGTGGTGAGCAGAATGTATGGTGAGAGTGATTGGAGGTAATACAGGCGAGGGACTAGGTGAAATTGAGTGGGACATTGGAACTTTGATCCTTGTGGTACTCAGTTCTGCATTTTTTTCTCCTTGTGTTGTTATCCTGTTGAGTAGAGATGCTCATGTATATTTGGATTCATCCAGGGCTATGGTTCCTGTTACTCTAGGCCCTTGCACAGAAAATGGCATTACAAGTGAGGATAAAGTGATGGTTTTATTCAATTTAGGCCTGCTTATCTGAATTCCATGGATTGAATGCACTTCCAGTTTGCTGTTACTAGGGAAGGAAAGCCTGGGAGTAGACACTGGAAGAGAGGCACTGAGAGATTCAGGATGATTTCTTCTAACCACACTCAAACATAGAGTCAAAATTCAATTAAACATTAATAGAGGATAACAGAAAGATGGGCTAGATTTTGTCCTCGTGATCATAGTTACTTAAATCTGGTTTTGAATTTTGTTTCTTATAAATAGCAAGAATTGACAGTCTATGATATTTAATGCAATTTTTAAAGGTCCATGATCTGGTCTGGTTGTCACTAACACACCTTCCAAGCTATCTACTCCATATATACTGGCTGGTGTTCACCCCTCCCCTGGCATCTTCCTGAGTTCAGATCTGGCCTCTATGCTTGCTACCTATGTGAACCTGGGTAAGTCACTTAATCCTGTTTGCCTCAATTTCCTCATCTGTAAAATGAGCTAGAAAAGGCAATGGCAAATCACTCCAGTGTCTTTGCCAAGAAAACCCCAAATGGGGCCACAAAGAGTCAGACATGACTGAAACAACTCAACAAAAAAAACCAAAAGGGATCCAGGATAGATTGGGCTCCCAGCCAATCATCAGACATTTATTTCTCCATGCCAGGCACTGCATGAAGTGCTGGAGATACAAAAAGGCAACAGAAGCTACATGAGAGACATTCAAACCAGTACTACTTAAAGACTACTTCATCTTCCTTAGAACTGGCACATCTTTTTGTGATGAAAAAAGAGGGAGGTGACAGTTTGAAAGCGTGCCATGTAGTATGAAATCCAACCAAATAAATAAGAAAGGCACAAGAGACGAAGAAAACATAAGTTCAGTAAATGAGATAAAGTGAGTGTTTGATATTAGCTAAGGATATTAGAGTTCAAAGTAGATGGCCAGCCAGAGTCAGGTTAGCAAAACTTGGTGTGAACAGCAGAATGTTAGAAATAAAGAATAACTTAGTAGTTAGAGCCAAAACAGATAAACATAGATCAGCCAGTTAGGGACTTTGAGAAAATTGCAAAAAATGAGGACTCTATGGGAATGAAGACTGATTGCTTCAGGTACTTAAGAATCTAATGGCTTACTATTCCATGTGATGGAAGAGACAAAATTAGAACTTGGATAAAAAAGGATCAGGGGTAGAGTTGGAGTCATATGTGCAGCAATTTGTCTTTACAGCCTTCAGCAGGGCATTGGAACTCTGGAGTTCTATTTTTCACCATGTCCTTGTTATTTCTTGGTATCCCTACTTTAAGAAACATTGCTAAAGCATTTAACCAGGAATATGTGAATGAGATCATGGCCTGAGTAATTATATCAATCTAAAAGACACACAGTGGAAGAAAGAGACAGAAATAGGTCCCTTGATCCTTCATGTCCTAGAGACATGAAGTGACCATTAGTTCTTCTGTTAGCTATTTCTCTGGATAGAAAATTGAGGGTATTGAGGACAAAGCATTTCCACTTAGAAAATAAGATAAAGGTAACAACATCCATCATTAAATGTTTTGGTAAATGCCACATATCAAAATGCAGATACAGAATAAACATTCATAAACTCATTTTTTAAAATTTATCCAATTAAAAAGGCTATTAAAATATAACATCTGTGTAGCACTTGAATGAAAGCCAGGAATCACTGCCTGGGTTTAGATAGGGCTTGACTATCATGGTACAATTTTAAATTGGATTGAACCCAATTTGTTTTAAGCATGCTTACTAGACTAAAATGGATTGTCCCTGCCTGGTATTGCTCACATTGAATAAATGAATTTAGAATCTTGTGGGTCAGTCAGGATATTAGAAACAGAAGGAAAGGAATTATAGCTTGATGGATTATGGTGCTATATCTTCTAATCTTTTCCCCTCACATACTTTATAGATTGCATGTGTTTAAGGACCTTTCTTGATGGTGGGGTTTAAGAATATGAAGCAGATGCACTCTATGAAGTATTTTTAGAAATAGCGAGGATAATCACCTGGAACAAATCCAATTGAACATAAAATTCAGCATCTGGAATTGCAGAATTTTAATCTTTGTAGTGCTATTGTCTTGCCATGTGACTAAGAGCAGGTCGTCCATTTCTCTTATTTCTTGATTAGCTCATCCATAAAATAGGAATGGTCCCTAGGAGATATATGGACAAAAGATATGAAGAGAGGCTACAAATGGAGCCCCAGAAATTACATCAGGCATTCTCAGGACTATCAACAATCATATGATAAAATACTACAAGTCACAAATAAACAACCCCGAGATTTCACCTTTAATCAATAAATTGGTAAAGATGATAAATGATGGAAAGAGTACATGTTGGAAGGGTTGTGGGAAAATAGGCACACTCTTATGTCGGTGGAACCACGAAAATGGGCTAACTGTTGTCAATATGAATTTAGCATTGTGTAGACAGTCATTAAACCGTTCATATCCCTTGGTCCACAAGTTCCATTTCTGGATGCTAGAAGGAAGTCAAAGACAAAAATAACAACCTATATTTATCCAAATATTTATAGAAGCACTGTTTGAGATTTAAAATAGAAACAAAGTGTTTGTCCACAAATTAGAGTGTTGCTGAACAAATTGTGGTATACAAATGTCATGAGATACTACTATACCACAAGAAATCACAAACATGAGGAATTCAGAAAATCACAGAGAAATTTCCAAGAGCAGAGGCAGAGTTAAGTTAGCATAGCTAAGAGAAAAATAAAAGTGATGACTACACTAATGTGAATTAAAGCAACTGAAGTTCAGCTGCTAAACTGATTAATAGTGATGACTATAAGAAAAGGACACCCAGATCCATTGGTTTCAAGATAACCTTTCTGTTGCAAAGGGGTGTGTGGGGGATTATGGGAATAGAATGTTGCATGCATACTTTGCTAGACATGGTCATGTAGACATTTTGTCATTCACTTTTGTTTAATTATGGATTTTTTTTGGTTTTCTTTTTATAAGGGAAGATATATAGTCAAGTGACATGGAGAGTTATCTGTTATGTAAAAACAAAAGATATTTAAAAAACAGAGAGAAAGAAAGGGAAAATGAAGTAGGAATGATTATTTTGGCCTAACTTGAAGAAACAGTTTAACTGGGTAAGAACAGAATCATTTAAAACATAGAATAGGCTATTATTAAAATTCACTGGCTCAAGATGCACTTAATGTGTCTTTGGAGAGGTCTTTGTCAGCGAAGAATGCTTTGTACTCTAAATTTTTAGACGCAGTTTCAGTTTCATCATTCAAATCTCTGAAGGCTTAGCTGAGGAGGTGGCTTTCCCACCCCTCCAGCCTTATTATTCCTGCCTCTTAGACACTGGTTAATTTTCTGCCTCTTCATTCCAATCAGACCCTCTCCATTTAAGGGCACTGGGCCATGGGTAACGCTATGACTTTCTACTACTGACTTATATCTATGTGACCTTATAGAAACTAACTAACATCTTGAAAAACCTGTTTTATCTTTTGTAAGATGGCAGTACTGGCTCTTTCCAAGGGTTGTTTTAAAGATGTATAGGGGTAATGTAAAAGTTTCATGGAAGCTTTGAAGGCTTATGTAAAAGTAAGTTAGTATTATGCAGCCAAATGTATTCATTTTTTCATCTTTCTTCATTTCTCTCATTACTTCTGTTTCTCTTTGTCTCATTCTTTCCTTGACCACCCCTCCTCCTCTACTTCCTTTTTATGAGTGCATGAGATTTACTTATTATTCTCTAGAAAAATCCAGGACTTCAATTTTTATTTTTATTTTTTTAAAGTACATGGAGCTATAGTAATTACATCAGGCATTCTCAAGACTGACCTTCCAGGTGTTCGTGTCAAGCAGAATTGAGAACAAGGCCCTAAGAGAGAGTGTGGAAACTGGAGAATGTGCTTAGCATCCAGCTTCCTGGTATCTCCCTAGGGCATTTCTAGTCCTAGGTAATTTGTCTGCATGCTCCAAGTACCTGTTGTAAATGAATTATACAACAATTGCACTGCCTTTCTAACTTCTGAACAGCTGGGGTGTTTTCCTGTGAGAATAGCACATCCAAAGGGAGTCGGAAGGTCACTAGGATGGTGTGATGGCTGAACGGAGATTCAGAAATGCTGCTTCTCCTGCTGCTCAGGACAGAAGTGAACTCCAGTGAAGAGTCAGACATTTTGGAGGCACATCAGTTTTACTCCTTGATGAAGCCAGTGTATTCAAAGGTTGTGATTTGGAGTCAGGGAGAAGACTCTGAAAGGGAGGTGTACCTAGGCTGAGCAACATAGCATAGTTTTTCTTAAAGAGCTTGGCAAGAAATTGTTAGAAACCTAGATTCTTGGAGCTGGAATTGGTCTTAAAGGTCATTAGTCTAATTATTGCATGAGTCATACAGTTAAAAAGCTGGAAGGGATGTCAGAGATCATCAAGATGAAGTTCCTTACTTTATATATGAGTAAACAGAGGCAGAGAGTCATTAAGTTACTTTCCCAGGGTGATACAGCTAATAAGTATCTAAATCAATTCTTCCTGACTCCAAGTCCAGCTCTGTCCACTGTGACATGTAGGTGTGGAGGAAACATAACTGTCTGGGGAGCAAACCCATGGCCTTGGCATAAACCCATGGCCTTGGCATCATTAGAACCATATTCTAACAAACCGAGATGATAGGCCTTTGTAAGTACAAGTTTCTACCAGAACCAGATGCTGAGTCAGGAGAGATTTCTAGTCCCTCTTTTCAATGTCAAGTAGTACTCATGGAGTTCATGGAGGAAGCTGTAATATGGCAACAAGAATATAGAATCATTATTCATCATTTGGGTTTAAATCTGTCTTTTTTACTAATAGTTGGGGGACTTTAAGCAAGTCATCTGTTCTCAGGGCTTCAATTTGCTCATCTGTTGTGGTTCCAGATCTTATGACCCCATGATGGTACAAGTCCACCTGGAGGTTTCATCAAGTTAGGGGATGGACAGTAGAGGTGTTTACTTTGTACGAAAGAAGGGAGCTGGAGAAATCCAGGAAATACTGACAGTTTTATGCTGACAGGCATATTAAAGTCATTAGAGGCAACTAGGCAGCATCATGAAGAGCAGTAGATTTCACTGAAGTGGCCACACCATCTGGGATAGATGAGAGCATGGTAGATCCCTCTATGGGCCAGGTCTTTTCGTGGCATGATAAGCAGCAGTGGAAAATGTTTATTGTGGGTCATTGTAGGATTCAGGCCTACTATAGTTTCTGTAATTTTTAAATACTTATTTTATTTTATTTATTGTTACATTTCAATTCTAAACTGTTTTCCTCCCTCTTTCCCAACACTGCACTAGAGAAAGCCAATATTTAACACAGATGTATATGTGAAACCATATGATACATACTTCCATGTATCAGTTCTTTCTCTGAAGGTGGAGAGCATCTTCCTTCATAGGCCCTTTGTAGTTGGTTGGAATATTCATCTAACTCAGAATAACTTAGTCCAAGGGAGGGGAACTTGTGGCCCTCTAGGTCCTCAAGGGTAGCCCTTTGACAGAATCTAAATTTAACAGAACAAATCCCCGTAATAAAAGAATTTGTTTTGTAAAACTTGGCCTCAGTCAAAAGGCTGCACCTGAGGGACCTTGAAGGTCACATGTGACCTCAAAGCTGCAGGTTCCCACCCCTGACATAGTCATTCACAGTTACTCTTTGAACAGTATTACTATTACTGTATCCAATATTCTCTTGGTTCTGCTCTTTTCATTCTTCAATATATCATCCAGCTCTCTTTCCACGTTTTTCTAAAATCAACTTGCTTATCATTTCTCTCTCTCTCTCTCTCTCTCTCTTCTCTCTGTCTCTCTCTCTGTCTCTCTGTCTCTCTGTCTCTCTCTCTCTCTCAGCAATTGGGGCTAAATGACTTAATCTCACACAGATAGTAAATGTTTGAGGCCAGATTTGAACTCAGGTCCTCCTGACTCCAAGCTCAATGCTCTATCCATTGTACCACTGAGCTGTCACCTGTCATCATTTATACCACAAGTTATTCATGTATTTGTATAACATATAATAACAATTGTATAACATAATAAATGTTGTTCTTCTGTTTCTATTACCTCAATATATCCTCTTACAGATCTGTAAGGTTCAAACAAATGGTTTGTCCAGCAGAAAAACATTGCAAAACCCCTGGGTAGATGCCCAAATCAGAAAAGTCTAAAATAATCTGGGTCCTTGGTATTGAGATCTTTTCTAATGCAAGCCTTCTGTGCCCCTCCATCAATCTTAGGTTTCAACCAGGAGAATACAGGTGACAAACAGCCTGACTGGAATCAATGTAGAATAAGATAAATTCTTTGAATCAGCACAGTGCATTCTAGAATTTGCTACACTCAGTTTTCTCATCTGTAAGCTGCAAATGGGTCAACATTGGAAACCAATATGGTTTCATTAATGGAAACCTAAAGAAGATGCATTATTACCTATCTTTCTACTGCACTCTAACTGCTCCTGCATCTTTTCATATGATGTGTGGCTACTACATCCAGTAAATGTGCTCCCCCATTAAAATATGAGCTCTTGGAATTTCTTACATTTCTTTTTGTATCCCTGGTACTTAGCCCAGTATTGTGTTTTGCACCTAATAAAAGTCTTTTTTTTTTTGCTTTTTTTTTTTTTGGCTAGGAGATGGGGTTAAGTGACTTGCCCAGGGCCACACAGCTAATAACTGTTATGTGTCTGAGGCTGGATTTGAACGCAGGTCCTCCTGAATCCAGGGCCAGTGCTCTATCTACTGCACCACCTAGCTGCCCCTAGTAAAAGTCTTTAATAAAATGCCTTTATCTTGCCAGCCTTGGAGTTGGGAAGACATCAGTTTGAATCCTGCTTTAGCTCTGTGATCCTGGGGAGGCACAACTCTCTTCAGGGTCAGTTCCATATCTACAAAATGGAGATATTTCAGTTGTTTCTGACTCTGTGAACCCATTTGGGGTTTTCTTGGAAGAGATATTGGAGTGGTTTGTCATTTCCTTCTTCAGATCATTTTCCAGATGAGAAAACTGAGGCGAAATGACTTGCCCAAGGTGACACAGCTAAGTGTCTGAGGCCAGAATTGAACTCATGAAAATGAGTCTTCTTGATTCCAAGCCTAGTGATCTATCCACCACACCATTCATCTGCCCTAAAACAGAAATAACAGTGACATAGAGTTATATAAAGCATTTTGTAAACTTTAAAGTATTATTGAAATATTTGCTATTTTTTACTGTAAAAATAAATTTCATTTATACTTTTTGTTTTTCATTTACAAGAATTTCACTTAGTTTCCATTTGTTCTCCCCAAGCCAAGCCATGTAAAATATTTTAAAGAAAAAAGAAAAAAAAATCCTAAGTACAACCAATTGATACATTGAAAAAAGTTTGAAAAGATATGCAATGTTCAATAGAAGTGGCCCTCCCCGCTCTACAATGGAGTAGGCTAGGAGTGTTTTCTCATATCTCTTATTTGAGGCCATGCTTCTACTTTTTGATATTGGGCTATTCACTCATGATTGTTTTGTGTTTGTTCTGTCCATTTACATTGTTGCTGCCGTCATATATTTTGTTTTCTTTGCTTTGTTTAATCTGTATTACATTCTGTAAATCATTTCCTGTTTCTTTGTATTCATCATCTTTGCTATTTCTTATAGAAGAACATCCTACTACATGAATATGTCTCATTTTTTGGTCACTTTCCAATCAATAAGCAACTGCTTTTTTTTCCAATTTCTTTTGGCTACTTCAGAAAACTAATGCTATCAGAATTTTTCAGTATATGAGAAATTCCTTCTTATCAATGAGCTCTTTGGGATGTAATTGTGGTAATTAAATCTTTGGTTCCAAGAATATGGCTATTTTAGTCACTTTATTTGCATAATTCTATGTTGCTTTCCAAAATGGTCAGATCAATTTGCAATTCCACCAACAATGCACTAGTATGACTATCTTCCCTACATCTCCACCAACATTGACTATTCTCATATTTTGTTATCTTGGCCAATTTACAGAGTATGTGTTAGAACTTCAGGGTTGTTTTGATATGTGTTTCTCTTATTATTATTGATTTGGAGCATTCTTTCACATGGCTGTTATTAGTTTGCAATACTTTTTGATAATTGTTCATATCCCTCAATCATTATATATACACATGTGTATATATTATATATACATATATACATAATATATATGCATATACATATATGCATGTAATAAATATATAACACATGCATATATATTATATGCTATAATATATATAGTATATATCACAGTATATTATATAGTATACTATAACATATCTACATATACTATAGTTTATATGGTATGTGTGTTTATATATGCGTGTGTACCTGTATGTTGTTTATATATCTTAAAAGTTATCATCATCATCATCATCATCATCATCATCTACCTACTCGTGGAAGAGTTAACTCATCCTCTACACCTCAATTTCATATTGAAAACAAGAAATTTGGCTTTCATTCTTGCTGCTGTTCTTTCCAGTTCTGACTCAACTATTGTATAACTGCCTATTATGTAAGAATAGATGTCACTGCCCAACTGAGACAATGAGCTAAAATTTTGACTAGGACATAACGTGTCTATGGACTGAGTTACTGTTGGAAGCCAGAATCACTTAGTTCAAAGGCAAAGTCATAACTGAATGCAAATGAGAAGGGACATGGAAACATGTCAAAACATTAGGGAAAAATGCCTAGAAAAGAAACAGCAGACTTCCCTTCTTGGACTAATTATGTGATGTCACATGATTGAACTCAAAGTAAAACAAGGTGAAAGAATATAAAGATTTAACTCCCTGTTCAGAGGACCCTGTTCAATTAACCAGAATGTTTATTTTTAGATCAACATCATAACCTCTAGATATTAGGCATCTTAGAGACATTCTTGACACCATGTAAGTTATAATTTAACAAGACTATTTTTTCCTTTGGGATATAAGATTATGTGGCCTGACAGAACATCTGGAGCCCATTTCTTATCTGCAGGAAATCTTCCCAGCTTCTCTGAGATCATATGTGCTGATCTTTGGGAATGTGGAGTCCACTGGGTAGTAACAACTTGTCTCATCCCTTCCCTTCCTCCACATCCATTTCTCTCCTCTTGTTCTTCTGGATGTTATCTTTAGGTTTGGCCAAACCTTCTCTATCCCCTCTGCTGTGGTCAGGGAGCCTTAGAATCTCATTAATTGTTTATTCTTCTGGTTTGTCTTTCAGTTCTATTTATTCTACTTCCTATTTATTATCATAAAACAAACTCTGTCCAGGCACCATCTGGACATCTACTGATTTCTCTCAAGAACTTTCAACTCCAAAGTGATTATGAGAATGTTCATAAGTGACAAAAAACATTTATTTTGTGACCAAGTCCTGTCAAATTAGTTTTCCTGAACATTGTGAGACCAATTTGTAATGGGCTTTTGGTTAGATCAGTGTTTTTTAATTGACACTAGAGATGTGCTGATTTTCAAATATACTCAATGGTGTCCCTAATTACAATCACTCTTATTGCTCCATTCTGTTAAACACCTGCTTTGGAGCAATAATCCCATCCAGACCTCTAATACATCTGCCAGGTGTTTCTAATCAATGTGGAAAGTTACTAGACTGTAAATGACAGTCATTCTAAGTCATCTGTAATCACATAACCTTTAAGACAAAAAAAAATTCTGTCTTCCTCAGAGCCAGAAGTCATGAGCACTTTTTGTGGAAAGTTATTCACAAAGGCTATCCAAAGGAAAGAAAGGAAGGAAGGAAGGAAGGAAGGAAGGAAGGAAGGAAGGAAGAGAAAGAAAGAAAGAAAGAAAGAAAGAAAGAAAGAAAGAAAGAAAGAAAGAAAGAAAGAAAGAAAGAAAGAAAGAAAGAAAGAAAGAAAGAAAGAAAGAAAGAAAGAAAGAAAGAAAGAAAGAAAGAAAGAAAGAAAGAAAGCCAATGTTAGATACCAGCTTGGGCCTTCCAGGCTAACTTGAATGGCTAGTGAGATGAAAAACAACCACCCTGGATGAGGAGGAAATTGCAGAGATTTATAAAGTTTGTAACAAGCTGGAGATTAGTTTGACAGTTTTTTACTTAAATTATGAAGGCTTTTTGGGGTACTCACAGGAGGGAATTCTTTGAAGAAAAGGAAGTTGGAATCTGCCTCCTCAGTTTTCCAACCCTCATTCAAGAAGAGCCTGTGCTCGAATGGGTGCCTTGTTAAAAAGAAAGAAACCTTACTTCAGGAAAAAAAAGGAACACAACTTCTGGGTTTCAAAGAAGCTTGGGAACTTAGCCCAGTTTTCTAACTAGATGAAGTATGATATTGGAAAGATGCTTTGCTGCTTACTCAGCAATCTTAAATTTGAACTGCAGATCTTGGAATCTTAGCCCTTTGAGCTGTATACCACACTGTTTCCTTTTATTCTGGGGTCTTTGACCATAAATATTTGACAAACTGAATTGACCAAAATTAGTCAATGCATCTCTCATCTTCTTCCCTGCCAATCATTCTGAGTTTGAATGCTGAAAAGTAGGTTTATTCTGGAATCATATAGCTTATTTGATTTTTCACATGACCACTGATTTAATTGTGGTTCTAATGACTGTATAGTGGTAGACTCACAAATATCTAATCAACCACTAAGACATAAATTCTGAGCTCTGTGGGCACTTTAATTAATTCATTTTCCACCCAGATCCCAATGGGTTGAGAATGAAGGGTTGAAGACTTGATGATAATAACATAAAGATAGATGAATAAATGGATGGATAGATGATAGATTTTGCTGTTCAGTCATTGCAGTCATATCTGACTCTTTATGACTCCATTTAGAATTTTCTTGGCAAGGAATCTGAGATGGTTGGCCATTTCCTTCTCCAATTCATTTTACAGATGAGGAAACTGAGGTAAACAGGGTTGAGTGACTTGCCCAAGGTCACATATTTAGTAAGTATCAGAAGCCAAATTTGAGTACAGGAAGATGAGTCTTTTTGACTTCAGGCCTGGTACTTTACCCATTGTGCCACCTAGCTGTGATAGATAGATAGATAGATAGATAGATAGATAGATAGATAGATAGATAGATAGATAGATAGACAGACAGACAGACAGACAGACAGACAGATAGATAGATAGATAGATAGATAGATAGATAGATAGATAGATGGATGGATCCATAGATATGTAGCTAGATAGAGCTTTTATTAAGCACTTGCTGTATGACAGGCATTGTGCTGGTTTTATTGCTCCTCTCTTGACTCCTTCTACTTGAGGAATCTTTGATTTGAGTAGGCCTTTTAGTATCCTTTTCTTCTCACCAGAGATATAATCAATGTCCCATCTGCCCTAGCAGTGGAGCATGTGTGGCACAGGAACTTTGTGTGACATAAAGGAAAGAGAGGTGGAATCTCTGTTCCACCACTTACTACTCATGCAATGTGGGACAAATCACATGATGCCTCTTGGCTTTAATTTTCTCAATTTTAAAAGGGGGGTTAAATAGGGGAGCCTCTGAGGTCCCTTCCTGCTCTAAATTTTTTTATGCAATATCCATTGATTGGTGGGTGGGAACAGGTGGAAAAATAAAGGCTGGGAAATTAGCACTCAGTGACCATAAAAAGAAGAATATAGGCATATATTGATTTAACTTTTAGATTACTGAGGGGCAGTGTCTCTAAATGCTTATCAAAAAAATTAAATGAAAAAACTGTGTAAAGATGGAAGAATCCATAAGAATATATTTCGTAGACTTCTAGGAAATGTTATGGAACTTCCCCTTAAAACATTAAACACTTTTGAAATTCAGGAACACAAACACTTAACATTTTCTTGGTGCCTTTTGATTTTAGACTTCAGTCTTTTCCATATATATATACATACATACATATACACACACACATATACACACATGTATATTTATATGTATATATATATGTATGTACACACATATATCAGACATGCACACACATATACACACATCTATATACACACACACACACACACATATATATATATATATATATATATACATATACATGCACTCGTATATGCACACATGCATACATATGCATATATACATCCCATTCTACCCCTCCACCAGTGAGTCTTCTTTGACAACACAGATGGCATTATGCATCCTGACTCCTCCGCTTTTCTAACTAAATGAAGAAGATTTTTAAAATTTGTCTTCTAGAGACAAGATTGGTTATTATGATCATATAACATTTGGTTTCTTTTAAAACATTTGGGGACTTTTTAGATCATTTAATTGAGGGGAACCAGTGATATCTAAACAATAAAGATTTCTTTGAAAATCACTGTTGTTCTTCAAACTATGGGAAAAATAGCAGACTGAAGCAGTGAAATCCAGTTTAGCCAGAGGCATGTGAGATATGACCCCTTGAAACAGCCATCATATTTTAAACTGGAGAGTCATGATTTCTGAGAGGGTTCAAAAGTTGTCAACTGCAATTCCCTCATCCTTAAAATAAAAAAAAAAATTAAAAGCACATGGTCAGTAATATCACCTCATTAAATGTGTGTGTGTGTGTGTGTGTGTGTGTGTGTGTGTGTGTGATTGTGTTTGTGTATCAGAACAAGCTCTTTTGAATGGTTTAGTGCTATGTGGTCTGTTCCAAACACACATGAGAAAAGAAGGTAAAGACATTTGGAGATGTTTTCTGTAAGTTTGGACTTGGCTTCCTCTGCACAGAGTTGGCTCTATCCCAGGAAGCTCCATGGATTTCAATTACTTTAGCAATCCCACCACCGCCTCCAGTCTTTGCACATGTTTCTGTCAGTGTGCACATTTTTTCTGTCCCTGGAAAATCTCAGCTTCACAGCCCAGTGAAATTCCTGCTATCAGGCTGTTGTAAGTTTAGCTTTAAAACATTACACATTATATGACCTGGTCACCCCCCATGTCACCATACCCCAACCTCTTGAAGCAGGGGAATATACTGGGTTAATAAGGTTTGCTAGCTATCAACTCTGCCCCGGAACAGCTAGATATTATGCTTTAGTGAATAGGGCATTGAATTGAAGTCAAGATGACCTGTGTTCAAATCACACTTCAGAAACTTACTAGTTATGTGTCCCTGGGCAAGGTACTTGACCTTTCTCTCTGCCTCAGTTTCCTCATGTATAAAATGAAATAGTTTGACTTGATGGCTTCTAAGGTCCATTACAGCTTCAAACCTATGGCCCTATGATCATTTATCCCCTTTATTTATCTGACATAATTCTTCCCATCCTTTAAGGTCCAGCTCTGTTGCTACCTCTTCCATAAAGGATTCTCTGGTCCCCCATGTAGTCAGGAGTAATCCTTCCCTCCTTGGATCTACTATATAATTTTGCATCTCTTCTAATCATTGATCACTTCTGCAAATGCTCCAAAATAATGTGCTTTGAAAGTGCTTAGCACAATTCTTAGCATACAGTAGGCACTTATTAAATTTTAATTCACTGACTATAGTCAGTTAATTGATTGAATATAGGTGTTGCTTCTAGGGATACAGACGGCAACCCTTCCAAAACTTGGCATGTGATCTTTAAAAGTTATTGCTCTTCAACTCCCCCAGTTAAACCCCCAAAATAAAAGTCATTATGTGGTCATCAACATTCTGGTGATAACTGTAGAATTTTTTTGTATTTAATTAGTAAAGTGGATCACTGGGTAACATACAGTATATAATTAGGCTAGTAATCAAAGCCTTTCTAGCCTGGCAGACCTTGTCAGAGCAGGTGGTGTAACTGATGGTGTGCCAGGCCTGGAGTCAGGATCACCTGAGTTCAAATCCAGCCTCAGATACTTCCTACCTCTGTGACCTCTGGACAGGTCACTTAACCCTATTTGCCTCAGTTTCCTCATGTGTAAAATGAGCTGGAGAAAGAAATGGCAAACCACTCCAGTATCTGCTGAGAAAACCCCAAATGGGGTCACAAAAAATTGGACAAGACTGAAACTACTGAACAACAAGAAGAACAAGAACAAGAACAACAGCATAGCCTTGGAGAAACAAAGCTAGTTCAGTAGTAGGGGAAACAGTGAGGGACAATGGAAGGAATACTGGATTCAGAAGTCTTGGGTTCAAATCCTGACTCAAAAAGCAACCCCTGCCTTGACCGTGGCTAGGTAGCTTGATGTTCGTGGTCCTCAGGTGTTTGATGTTTAAAATGAAAGTGCTGGAATAAGTGGGCTCAAAGGCCCATCCCTAGAACTAAGATTCTTTGATCCTATGGCTGAAGGTCTTGACCACTGAACGTGTTGTCATACACCTTTGTGGTGGTACTTCATTTTGCTGAATTACTTTGTTGTCATTATTCTCTTCCTTATTCTTAGGAATAGGAGTTGGCTCTCTGAGGGCGGGTGAGTCATATTTAGAGATGAACTCTATATCTCTTACACAAGACCCTTCATCTCCAACTTCCACGTGGAGAATGCTCTCTCTAAACACTGTTGCCTCCTACAATCCCTTTCTTCCTTCTGAACTCAGCTCATGTACCTGAAGCTTTTCCCGATTCCCCATTTACTAAGGCAAAGGTTTTCTGCCCATTTCTTTGTATTTATTACACACACACACACACACACACACACACACACACACACATTCTTTTTCTTTCTTTTGTTAGAATGGAACCTTGTGAGCATCTTTTTTCATTTAAAAAATATTTGTATCCTCTGTATCTAGCACACAGGAGGCACTTAATAAATGCTGATTGGTTAGTGGTTGAAGAGAATAGACAGCAATGAAAGTGAAGAAAAAAGAGGTGCACTCATTACATTATTCTATGGTTGTTTTGAGTGTTCCTTACAGACTGTAACTACCATGGGAATGGACAGCATGTTTTATTCATTTTGTTTCACACCCATCTCCAAATCTAGCACAGTGACAAGCACATAGTAGGTACCTGAGAAACATTTGCTGAACCCATTGGATTATTTGTATCAGATTGGAAGTGCAATTGAGGTCAAGAATTAAGAATGATTAAGACCTAATATGTCATGAGTTTAGAAGAATGGTAATTAAAAATATATAGCACTTTTAACATTCCCAAGTTGCCCCCTGGCTCCAAAACCCATATTTTGTCACATCTGTTCTCCTGGTAATGCCTGATTGTTCAGCATGGAGCACCTCCATCTTTAAAAAAATCAAGATTGAGGTCACCCACAAGGGACAAAGGAGTGATGCATGATGGGCAGAAACATGTTGCAATGTGTTTCCAATGATGGCTCACACATTTCACTGGAGAATTGTATGTTTAGAAAAGAAAGGTGGGGTCTGGTCACTTGGTGAGGGCAAGAGATTAGAGTTGTACAGCCCAGGTGATGAATCCCTATTCATAAAATATAAAAACACAGGGGAGGCACCCAAGAGACAGACTTTTTTGGAGTATCCTTACTTTGACACTTTCTATATATGTGACTTTAGGAAGCCATTTCATGCTTTAGCACCCTCTCAGTTTCTCCATGTGTAAAATGAGTAGATTGAACTGCCTAGGCACCTTCCATTTCTGAATCGATGACCTAGGGGATAGTATAGAGAAGAGCTGTACAGGTTGAAAAGACATAAATATTTTATGATCCACATTAATGGAGAGAATATTCTCAATGAGGTTATATAGCTTTTGAAACCTAACGGGAGTTATGAGAGAAAAGTGCAATGCCTTAAGATTGTTATCTATTTTTCTTGGTATTGGAGCACTTGACTTTCTTCTGTAACATTAGGTAGACTAGAGTGGCCCAACTTTGAGTCGTCTGATTTCTTTGAGCCCACTATATTTTTTATCCAAACTTGTGTATGAACTTTAATTAAAGTAGAGCATTGGCCCAGTAGATGAAATGAACTAATTTTGAGTCCCAGGTCTGCAATTAACATATGAGGTGACCTAGGGACAGTCACTTCATACCTCTGAATTCAAGTCTGACCTCATACACTCGTTAGCTTTATGACCCTGGGCAAATCATTCAATCTCTATTTTCCTCATCTGTATAACAGAGACATAAGAATCCACCTCTTAGGATTGTGAGGATCAAATGAGAAAATATTTGCAAAGTGCTTAGCATAGTTCCTGGCACATAAGAAGTGCTATCTAAACACTAGCTATCATCATCACCACCACCACCGTTATCATCCATCTATCATCTGAGAAGGCATGTGGTAAAGGCAGGGAGATTGGGACCATGCCTGAACTCACAATTTCTTAATTATCTTCTAACAGTGGTTATTTGTGTTACTTCTTTGTTGTTATTAATTCACATTTTTCTGTAGATGTTTCTTCTCTCTCCATGATAACATAAGGGACTTGAGAATGGAGGACATATTTGAGGCATTCCTTGTCATCCCTGAGTGCCTCTTACAGAGCTCAGCATGCAATGGGTACTTAATATCTGAGGATGATGAAAATGCTTAATGATCATTACCATTAGCTATTCCTCACCAAAGCTCTAGGATGTCATGTCAATGTAATTATTCCTATCTTACAGGTGAGGAATCTTAATCCCGGGGAGGGTGTAGTGGTGTGCCTGGAGTTATCACAGAAAGTAATGAACAGTACTAGGCTTAGAACTCTGAAAGTGGAGTTTGATGGTACCGAGACTTTCCCAGAATGCTTAGGGAGCAGCATTCAAACTCAGCAAGCTAAGAATTAAAAGAGGATAAAAGAAGACAGAGAACCAGAAAACAATACTACTCATATAATAGAGTTTTTAATGTGATTCTTTATGAAAAAGCTCTTTGGATTTTAGCCATCCCCTTACACTCCCATTTGATTTCCTTAAGAAATCTCTAAGTGTGAAGGACATTGAACAGATTTTTTCCCAGCTGCTGGTTTCTTGTTCTCGGTATGGTAACCAAAGCAATTAGGTGGGGTCGTGGTGCTTTTATTTTATCCAAAACAAACAAACAAACAAATAACCCAGAGTATGATGGAGACCACAGTAGACACAACACCTCTAAGGTAGTAGCTGTTGATGATAATAGTGGCAACACAGGTAAAGAGAGATATAAGCCATCAGTTCAGTGTTAGCTTCCTGTACTTTGACCCTGTGAGAGGTGGTTACTGATACATTGTAAAAGGCATTGCCTTAATTCCAAGAATTCTAGTGATTGCTATGACCAATCTCATTTTTCTGATAATTCAAAGCAAGATACAGCTTCTTAAAAGAAAAAAAAGAAAAAGATGAAATAATACAGCTTATTTTATATAAAAGATTGAGAATAGGTCAAAGTGTCAGCTTCTGAACCCACAGTGGGTGTTGGGGTTTGCATGTTCCTTAAAATCATGTGTGAATTTTGCATGTCTCCTTTTAGTTTCCACATAGGGAAATTAATCACAGAGGTTCATGCTACTGTATCAATGAGGAAAATGGAGGTCTCTAAAGAGATCATGCTGGTTCTTGTGGGTGTGCATTTTGTGAGAGTAAGCTGGGTGCTGCTCTCAGGTCAGAGAGATGTGTGCTGGATCTTGCCTAAATGACTTCAGCACATATGGCAAACTTGCCAGATTGCCCATAGCTTTCCAGGGAACAGCATGTAGTTTTCTTTAATTTTGCATCACCCAAAATAATCCATGAGTGAAATGTGTTTCACAATACTGGCAAAGTTTCTACAGATACCATATACCAGAGGGTCTTAACCGTATTTTATATCATGGACTCATTCTCAAACAATGCTTTTGAAAAATTAATTGAAGGAAAGGCTGAATTTTAATTGCACTTTAGTCAGTCAGCCAAAAAGTATTTGTTAAATGGTTACTATGTTCCAGGCACACTAAAAAAAAAAAAAAAAAAAAAACAACTGTACTCCCCCCATCCAAATTCCTGGAGCCCCTAAGATCTATCCATAGATCTTTCTGAGGTCCATGGAACCCAGGTTAAGAACACTGTAAAACAGTGATTTGTGTATTATTATCCATCCAATTTTCTCCATTCATGAGCTCTACTTATGGGTTTGATGCAAATCATTTCCATTTCCATGCATATTATGTATGGAACATATTGATAATGCAATATTATATATACATGTTTATATATATGTGCTTATACTAAATGTAAACTTACACTGACTGTAAACTCCATGAAGGTATAGATCTTGTCTTAAGGGATCAAAGGAGATATTACTTGTAAGGCATTTAGCATAGTACCTGGCACATAGTAGGAGGTTAATAAATGTTCGTTTTCTTCCCTTTCCCTTATCGACATTCTATATTTTCCTCAATGCTTATATCAGTCCTCTGAACACAATAAGCAATTAATAAATGTTTGCTGAATTGAATATAATCTGGAGCAACTTTACTGATTAGAAAAAAATAGATTCATTAATTATTCTAATGTAAATAAGATTCCACAAAAGGCATATTCTTGTGCTCAGTCATAACATGGAAATGACCCTGGGTTCTTCAAAGTTATGGCAATAAATAAGCACAAATTGTTGGATTGTGCCATGCGGAAAAGTTTTGGTTGAGGTCTTTTCAACAAACTGTGTCAGTGGTCTAAAAGCTGGCCTAGGAAAATAGAGGTTCATTACCAGCAGTTGGTCACATGTTAATGAATTCTTGGAAACTAGAAAGAAAGGAAAAATACAAAATGATTCTGTACAGGCACTTTCTACTTTGTCAAAGATGGGAGAAGAGGCTGCTAATGATCAGATGGTTTTTAGTCCATCAACACCTCAATGGAGATATTGCCATGAAACTCTTGTTCCTTAGCATGTAGACACACTACTGAAGGAATTGAACCATATCTACCTCAACATTTTCATTATAAATAAGTGAAATGGATGGATGATTCCCAAGTTCTCCTAGGAAAGGCAAAAAAAAAGACCTGGACTGGATATTATTATATGATTATATCTATAGGTCAGAAAAATATTTAATGGAACATTTGGACATCTCACATTTACAATGATCACCACGAGTACTTGCAAAAAGATCACAAGTAAAATAATTACAACTAAGCCGATCATTGAAGATTGAGGTAAAAATGTCAAAATTAAGTCAACATCTACTTTGATACTTGATGACTTTGATTCAATAATATAGTCCGGTAATGAAAAGTGAAAGAGGCCAAAGATAAGAGTTATAAAAATGAAGAGGCATAAAGATACATGACCAGAAAGGGGAGAATGCTAGACATGTGGCTGGAATGAAGAATGCCTGATGGACAACTCTTATGCTCCACCAGGATCCACAAAACATTAATATTTCTACATCTAGACTTCCTAATTCTTTTTGTCATTGACCCCTTTGTTAGTCTGGTGCAGCCTGTGAGATCCCTTCTCAGGATAATGCTTCTAAATGCATTAAATAAAATATGTAAGATGAAAAAGAAAACCAATAATATGGAATTATAGGTATAAAAATAAGTTCATGGATTTCAGGCTAAGAACACTTAATTGAAACAAAGGATTCTAGTTCACTGAGCGAAACCAAGATCTATGCTAGGACATGGATGAAAGGAAAGGCAGTATAGCGTAATGGATAGAGAAGACTTTGGTGTCAAGAAGGTCACCTTTGTCACCAGTTGTGTGATCATTGGCAAATTATTTAATTTGTAAGTGGCCCAGACAACTGTTTGAGACAATAAATTATAGAAAAATTGTGGGTTGGCATGAGCAGAAGCTATACCTAGAGCTCCCTATAATGGCAAAACCTTTTGAGAGAAAGAGAGAGAGAGAGAGAGAGCGAGAGAGAGAGAGAGAGAGAGAGAGAGAGAGAGAGAGAGAGAGAGAGAATTTGTAGCCCTAGTATGATAGTCTTATATCATCCACATGGATTCAATAACAGATACATCAAGGTACTAAATCACTATCTATCTATCTATCTATCTATCTATCTATCTATCTATCTATCTATCTATCATCACAATATATAATGGTCCCTATGGTGGCCCATGTGTGCTATCAAAGAAGCAGCTAGGCAAATAAAAAACATTCACTGAAGTAGATTGTCCTTTCATAAAACATTTAATTCTATTTCTCTGTCATATTCTTTTGAACAGGCTTGCTCCTATACCATATAGACCAGAGATCATGCCCTGGGGCATTTAACTCTTCCACTTCTGGAACATCCTGGGGACTTTGCTTTCCTGATTAGTGAGAGTGCATTACATGGTTCACTATATCTAGAATATGAGGAAACACATATCCCCTTTACCCTCCAGCCTCCCACTCCTCTACTTTCAACTCTGGAACCTTAATAAATCAGTATTGCCATTACTACTACAAAGAATGTCTCCATCTATTTCCCTATGGCTCCATTGACCATCCCTGTGCCTTTCCAAATGAAAATATTCTGAATGTTAGGGGTAGGAATAATAATGACTAGAATAATGGAAGAGTTAAGTATTTGTATTTATGTGATGTCAGAACAAAAGATTTGTAAATAACATTACTGATTTCAGTTAAAATTCCATAGTGATTTAGTAAATAGTGTTCCATTGAAAGAACTTTTAATATCTATAGTAGATTATTCTGGGCACTCATTTTAGAAAAAAAAAATCCTTCACTGTCCAGAGCATAATTAGTTAAAGTGACTGGGATATTTTGCCAGAAGAAGGGAAGATATGGTTGTGGAAAGCATGATTTCTGCCTTCAAACATGTGAAGAATTGTCATTTAGAAGATCCATTAGACTTATTCTGTTCCTTCTTGAAGGACAGAAGTCTAACTATTGGGTCAAAGTGACAGTGCAACAGATTTTAGTTCATAATGAGAAATTTTCTAATACTGGGAACTGTCCAAAGATGGAATCAATATATACTTGAGGGAATGATTTCTCCATCCTGGCAGTTCTTGAAATAGAAGTCAGGTGACCACTTGTCAGGGATGCTATAGAAGGGATTCATGATTTCAATAGAACTTGGAGCTTTGAGGTCCTCTCCAGCTTTGATAAGCTGTGATTCTTTGATTCTAAGCAGATTAAATATTTGACAACTCAGACCTTGAATGTAAAACAAGATCTGACTCAAGACAGGAAACCCTTACAACCTTTCTAACTACAGCAAAATCCAGTGACTTTCTTCCCAAAGAATAGCCAATTTGTGACCTCAGGCTATTCCAGAACAGGAACTTTCCATCAGGGGCAGACTGAAAAATCTTTTAGGACCAGATTAACAAAGCAAGAGAGCAAACCATGGTGCATGAACATAGTTTTGTTATGCATCACAATTCACCACAACAATGACCACCTAATGGAATTTGACTTGCATATCCTTGTGGCACATCTATCAGGCTCACTGAAAAGGGGCTCAGAAAGGCTGCAGCAAAGGTATTGATTCTCAAAACATCTATTAAGTATTATGGACCTCTAGCACCATCCTCCCCAAGGCAAGGTAGAATGAGAATGTGGCATAAATACTCATCTAAGCACTGCTTGTTAGTCATGGTGTGCTCTATGTCTAGTCAATGACATTTTCCATATTTGGAGATACATAACTGGTTCATATGATCTTTCCTGGCTTCTGTCCTTCCCTTTTTGTCTTCCATGCCAATGCTTATGAGATGCCTGAAGGCTCATATTTTTGCAGGGTATCAGTGCTTCTTTTTCTTTAACTCAAGACATACACTCTTCACACCCACACTTTTCTCAAAGTCAATTCTGGGCTCAAGGCTGTTCACATACAAGTCAAGTCGACAAGTCAATAAGTATTTATTAAGTATTACTATGTTCCAACTATCATGCTAAGTGCTGGAGATACAAAGAAAGGCAAAAATAACTCTTGTCCTCAAGGAGCTTATATTGTAATAAGTGAGAGAAGATGAAAACAATTATATACTTATAACATATCTACATGGTAGATTGGAGATAATTATTCAATCCAGTCTTTGTGAATAGATTTCTCAAATACCTACTTTTTTACCCTTTGTGTGTACCAGAACCCTAAGAAAATGAAACCACAGATTCCAGATGCCACTTCTAGCTGAGTCAAGATCACACAGAGAAGCCCCTACTGACCTATTTTATTTTCCCTTTTGGGTCCAGTGACAAATTTCCCTTGATTATTATGCATATTCCCCTGAAATTCTGATCCGATGGCAATGCAAGTTCCTAAAGCAGAAGGAATGAGTAATGAATCAACAACAAGGACTCAAGCTAGCATTGAGGACTATGGTAAATATTAAAACAGATTACCCTTTTAATGGGTATGATGTAATGAAGTGATCTGGACAGATTTGGAATTGCTAGAATAACCATAAATAATTTCTTAGTGTAGGTCTTGTGAGTACTGAACCATTATTTCCTACCAATGTCTGTTGTGTGCTCCTGAAAAAAAAGTCAGGCAACATCCACTTAAGACTTGGCTTCCTGATGTCTCCGGTCAGTACTCACCTTCTTATTCAAGGTGGCATATGGAAAAAAACATGGTATTCTCAATGAATTAGCAAAAGGTAGAAAAAAGACCAAGGTACAGCTCTAACTCTGGCACTGAATATTCTCTGGTCAAATTCCTTTCTGTGAGCCATTCAGGTTCAGCTGTGCCCAAGAAAAATAGTCCACAGAGCCCAGTTCACCTGCGTGTAACTGCTGCTTTTTGTGCCAGTGGAGAGAACATTCAGCCTGCCAATTTTCTTCCTTTTTCAACTGGCATTGAGTACCTAAGCAGATTATTTTAAAATGAGGGACTGGGTCTGGCCCAAGTCGACTGCATCAATGTTCAGCAGTACGAATTATAAATATGAGAAAGAAAGAAGGTGCACACATTTTCTCTCTCTCTCTCTCTCTCTCTCTCTCTCTCTCTCTCTCTCTCTCTCTCTCTCTCTCTCTCTCTCTTTCTCTCTCTCTCCTTTCCCTTCTTTCTCTCTCTGTCTTTCACATGCACAGATAAAAAAGACTAGTGAGGCAGAAAATAAGGGCATTGTCAAGTTGTGCAAGTTGTGTGCCCCTCCAATTTCACATTCCTTGAAAGCTCTCTCTTATGGTTTCTACTGAAAGTTTCTTTTTAAATTTTTCACTGGAACATTGGTGTTTTGGGAAACTCAGCAGCTCTGAATGTAAACTTCCTTCTATATAGCAAAGAATACTCTTGTCCTTCAGATAAGGCAAGTGCAGGATGTGAAAAAGAAGTATGAAACATGGTGATTCCTGCTTGTAGGCTCCTTGGGTTGTGGCCAATGATCTTGGGGTATTTGGGACATAATCTATTCCCTGTGGAATTTCTTGACCTTTATCTAATGCTATTGGTTTCTTCTGCTGCCCTAGACATTTTACTTTCTAAAGCCATAGGCCTCATGCCTAATCCTATAATCTCTTGTGGGTATTAACACAATAGGAGAGTTATTTTCAGTGAGAAAAAATGGTTCAATCAATTAATTCCATTTCTTGTTAATACTAAATATTGCCCAACAGGGCTCTTCTGTCATTTGGTAAGCAGTAGTCACAACTCATACTACACAATCAATGAATTTCAGTGTTCAGAAGAGAAACATTACGAAGACAGAAATCTTCAGGTAATGTGCTGGGTAATCAGAGCTGTGGGTCAATTCCTTTAGGGAAGCAGCTCTCAACCTTTTTGGTTGCAGGAACCCTTTATCTTCTTAAAAATTGTTGATTCCAAAAAGCTTTTGTTTTTGTGGGTTATATCTGCTGTTATTTGTTGTATTACAAGTGAAAACTGATTAGTTTTAAAAAAAATATTTATTTATTAATTCACTTAAAAATAATTATAGTAAACCCATTGATGTTAACAAAAATAACACATGATAATAAAAATAAGCAAATTTTCCAGAACAAAACCATTAGTGAGGATGACATTATTTTACATATTTTTGCAAATCTCTTTAATGCCTGTCTCAATAGAAGACAGCTGGATTCTCATATCTGCTTCTACATTCAACCTGGTCCCATATGTTGTTTTTGGTTGAAGTATATAAAGAAAATCTGGCCTCACCCAGATACATAATTGGAAAATAGAAGTGTATTTTAAGAGCTAAATGATGTCTTAGAACTTTTATGAAAATAGTTTTGACCTTGTAGAAACCCTCAAGGGGTCTTGAAGACTCCTAGAAGTCTATGAATCACACTTTGAGAACTACTGCTTTGGGACTGACTGGATTATTCTTGTTTTGATTTAATTTAATTCAGCTGGAATCATTTGCAATAAGAGTATGGGACACCATGTCAGGTATAGTAATGGGGGCAGTGACTGTTCAGAGTTCTTCAGTGGAAAGACCATTGGTTTTGGAATCAGAGGACATGTATTCAAATCACAATTTGATTTTACTTGTGTGAAGTTGGGCAAAATCATTTAACTGCCTTCATCTGCAAAAGGAGAGATGTCAATTAGACGGCCTCTGAATTTCTCTCCTAGCTCAATTCTATGACCCTATGATGCTTGGAGTTCAAATACATACATGGTACTGTGCTAGGCACTGGTGATATGAAAGAGAAAAGGACAGAGGACATTACAATCTCTGAGCTTCCTTGAGTACTATCATTGATATGTCTATGAATCCAAGAGCCTTCCTTTAAGGAGCTCATTGTGTAGTCAGGAGAATCAACTACCCCTGAGTGACTAAAGCTCAGAATCCATTGAATTATGGTCTTTCCACAGAACACATATTAATCACTATTCCTGCCTCAAAGACATCCTAGCAATGTAACATTAAGTCACTTAACTACTCCACATCTCATTTTTCTTCTCTGTAAAATTAAGGGGGTTGGACTAGATGACCTTTGATGTCCTTTTTAGCTCTAACTTATATGATTTATGACCCAATTATACTGTGAACTTGCAGTCCCAAAGAAAACATAGCAGTTTAAATTTTATCATTCTCAGAACCTTCCACCATCCCTCATTTCTGCTGGATCCCAATCAGAATAAAAGTTGACTCTATCTGAGACAACCCTACTTCTGCTAAATCATTCTATTTTCTAACTCCATAGTTGTAAATTAAATAATAAGTCTTCTTTAGATTTTACATTCTTCCATCAAATATTTTAGCAGGACTGTGAGCAATGGACCAAACTATCTGGAGTCTCATCACCCTTGACTTCTCTTCCCTTTAGTTGGAAAAGCCAATGAGCAGTGAAATGATTGCAATGTCAGCACCAGATGTGAGTCAGAGAAAGCTGGAAAGATGACAAACCAGATGACCCAAGGTTGACTATGGATGTGCCAAGAGAGAAGACTATTTGTGGTTTCTTGAATTTTTCAAACAAATGAACTCTTTTTTTCCACCCATTTTTGAGTAGATGATCTCAAATAAAAACAAAAATATTTTTTTCTGATCTCTTTCAAGTTACTTTTCCATTGGTTTACTGTTATGTGTGACCCAAAGGAAACTGAAATAATCAGCAATACTGAGCAGCTGTAGCTTAGATCCTGTGTCCCAGGGTACCCACGGTACTGGAGAGACCCTTTGCTTTGGAGGATTCAGAGCCTAAGAGTCAAATGCTTGTTCCACATGCAGAGGCAATGTGATACAGTGGAAAGAAAGATGGATTTAGAGTTAGGGGATCTGGGCTTAAATTACAACTCTGCAGTTTTCTCCTTGAATGACTTTGTGAAGGAATTGATTAATTTTAAAAAGCATTTATTAAGTGGTTTTTAATATGCCCAGCACTGTGCAAAACACTAGGGATACAAATGCAAAAACAAACACAATCCCTGCCTTAAAGGAGCTTGCATTCTAAGGAGGCAAACAACATATATGAGGGAGAGGTGGTCAGAAAGTGGCACATTGGCCAGAAATCTGCCAGGTTACTGAGTAGGGCCACAGAGGAATAGATCCATACAGCCCTTTAGGATGAAGATGATGATGATGATGATGATGATGATGATGATAATTAGCTAGCATTTTTATAGTGCCTACCGTATACCACTCACTGTGCCAAGAGCTTTACAAATATTACCTCATTTGATCTTCACAACAACTTTGGGAGGTAGGTGCTATTATTACCCACATTTTACCATTGAGGAAACTGAGGCAGCTGAAGATTATGACTTGCCTAGGGTCACAAAGCTAGTAAGTATCTAAAGCTAGATTTGAACTCTTGTTTGGTTGACCCTAGGTCCAGCACTCTACTGACTGTGCCACCTACTTTTTCTTGTTCAGTCTTTTCGGTTGTATCCAACTCTTCCTGACCCCATTTGAAGTTTTCTTGGCAAAGAGACTGGCGTGGCTTGCCATTTTCTTCTCTAGCTTGTTTTACAGAATTGAGCAAACAGGATGAAGTGGTTTGCTGAAGATGAAACAGCGGGCAAGTATAGAAGACTGGATTTGAACTCCTGTTTTGTTCCTTCTATCTCACAACCTTCCTTAAAAGCACAGAAGCTGTGGCCAAACAAAATTCCATGGAAGGCAGCAGAAGAAAATGTTGCATTGCTAAAGCTCGGTAGCTGCAAGCTTCTTGGGGTACACTTACAGGCTACCTTCTAACATAGACAGGCAGATCACCTGTAATTTAGCCTGGGGAACTGAGAAGTTCTAGTTTCTTCAAGATCAAACCAAGGTATTCTATTGAATAAAAGGCCAGTACTCTCTCCACTGCATCATACTGCCTCTGATATGTCTTTTAAATGAGCAAAATAATATTATTACAAAACTGATCATGGAATATATTAAACCCAGGTTTATAGTCTTGTGTGTATAATATTGCATGTGTACCTGACACTTAGAATTAGTCTTCTCTGCACATGAAGTGATTCAAAATGACATTAGTGATAATTCCATACCAAATGATTGGAAAACTAGGCAATCGCAAGCCATTTTTTTGATGCGTGTGATTCAATTCAAAATACATTTGACTCAGACTTGTAGGTCATGGAGACACTAGCCAAACAAAAAAGGAAGTCTGAAGGTAGTGTTGTCCTTTGGGAGCTGTTTCATTCTGCTGCTTCACTCTCATTACTGATGTCATTAGATAATGCCAAAAGAGCCGCCCAACAAATGTAACATCTAATCACCGAGCCATGCAGGACCCCATTTTTCCCCACCAAAAACAGAGATTTAGCTATTTTTTATTTGCTCTTCCTTGAAAAGATCATCAGGGCTCATTTTATTCCTACTAGGGCAGGTGCTAAAGCTTCTTAGAGCTGCTTTGAGTTCTGGTGCACCTACATAGGAATGGCCTGACTTGTATGTCAGTTAGGAAGCAGCGCATGAAACAACAGGAAAACACCCTTAGGTCAGGCTACACAAAGCTTGCAGCAGCCCAGATGTGTGGGCTGAGGGTTTCTTCTCCTGGCTTACCTGGTGCCTTCATGAAAGTCAGTCAGGTGGACTTTATTTCCTGTGTCTTTTTTTTTTGGGGGGGTGTTCTTGTATGATCCGTGGTTGGTTCCTATGCTTTTTTAGAACTAGAGTAAAAATACATCCCCAAGAGGATCTGTTGAGTGTCTTGCACATTTGTCTTCAGAGCTTTGTTCTTGGTCTTTAGAGCTGAGCTCTGTCCCCCATCAGTGGGTAAGATTACCCAGTGGTGGGCATCGTAGCTACAAACTTTGATACTCATATTCAAATGCTGTCAGTCATTCATTTCCTCTGAACCATGTATCACTTCAACTTTCAAGACCACAGCATTCCTATGTGAAAAATGATTATACTAGATGAACATGACTGTGACATGGCCTCCTTCCCCCATCCCTTTAGACTCATGGATTGAGTCTTGGTGTTTTCTCTTCCTTTTCCTAGAATCTGATGAGACTAAAACTTGCAAATGGAGAACTGTCTACTCTACCAAAAGATATCTCTCAACATTCCAGTAAAAAGGTCAACAACATGCTTTGAGATACAAGAAGGAACAAATAATTTCTGAGTGAGGTGACTTGGGAGGGGAAGGAAATCAAGGAAGGCTTCTTGGAGGACATAGCATTGACTTGAGGTTTGAAGGATTGACATGAATCCAGTAGGCAGGAATTGGGGAAATGAATGTTATAATAAGATATTATAATTCTGAGGGTAAAATATATTATAATTAAAAACAGTAAGGTGAAAAGTGCAGGATGTATACAGGGAATAGCAAGTAATCTAGAGAGGCTAGAGCACAGTTTTCAATAAGGAGAAAAATGTGAAATAATGCAAGAAATTAGTAGCTCATTCTCGGGGTCAGTTTTAAGTTTGTTATAGCTTATCCCTCATTTCATAGTCTCTGAGTTTGAGGAAAATGGAAGCAAATTGGGGATATCTTTGGTAAGAGAGGCATTAAAATTGCCTATTTTGACACTGAGCTTAAATAAATTAGACTAATTTCCCAAGTTTAAAATGGTCTCTGTGGTGGGTATAAGCCACCTTAGTGAAGTTGTTTTGGAAATGTGGCCAGTTAGCCTGTAACATTGAGGCTTAAATATAGCAATTTGTTCATTATTTTGATAACTTACCAGCTCACTATTAGTTCTTGGCTAAGTTTTTGGCTGCCTGGACCATCTCAATATTCTCCTTCCCTTCTCAATAGGAAGCTTTTCTCAGAATGGACAAATATAAACAAGAATCACAAAAGCCTTAATCTGGGTTACTTTTGGCAAGACATTTTATGAATTTCTGTCTCAATTTCATCAATTTAGAGAATCTGCTCTGGGGTCACTACCCCAGAACCAGGTTGCTGTATTTCTCCCTCAAAGTTCTAGGAGGAGTTGAGGTGTCTTTCTATAATATTATCAGATCAAATTCCCATTGCAGTGTTCCCCCCACCACCACATTGTTAGGTACCAGTAACCAGCACCTCAATTCCATTTAAGCAATTAACATAAAAGAACCACCTAGGTGTCCAGAGAGAGTGATTTCAGATTTAATGCAGCCTCTACATAGTATTTGTCCCATCAAGTTCCTGCACAAATACTCCTACCAGATAAGTCCTTGTCTCATATGTTTCTGGGCTGGGTCCTGAAAGTGGAAGCTGGATCTTTGGGGCATCATGCTGAGCTGGCTGTAAAAAGCAGCATAAGCTCAGCTCCCATATTTCTGGACCTCACCTGGTTTGCTCTCCTGACTTTTCGAAACTCACAAGATTATAACCTCCAATTTTCTTCACCTAAAATAAAAGAACAAATGGTAAGAGAAAGTACCAACAGCCATATTCAAGGGACTACATTTTGCTATCAGAGAGAGAGGGCCTGAGGCCTCTCCCATTAGCATGGTTTCTCTTGTTACTATCAAGGAAGAAGAAGCTGTGTGATGAGAAAAAAATCTAATAGAGAGAAGGGGCCAAGTTGGAACAAGACCTTCTATTTTTCCAATGCAATTTTTCCATTTATTTTTGTTATTCTCAATTATCTGTGAACACAAATTTTAACATTTTTAAAAAATTTTGAGTTCCATATTCTTTCCTTCCCTCCCTCCTCAAGAAGGCAAGCAGTTTGATACAGTTTATTGATCTGCAGTCACGCAAAACATTTCTATGTTAGTTATGTTGCAAAAGAAAACACAGTAAAAAGGAAAAATAAAGTAAAAAAAAGTATTCTTCAATCTGCATTAAGACTGCATCAGTTCTTTCTCTGGACATGCATAACATTTTTCATTATAAGTCTCTTGGAATTGTCTTGGATAATTATATTGATCAGAATAGCTAATCATTCACAGCTGATCATCAGCCAATATTGCTGTTACTGTGTATAGTGTTCTGTTTCTGCTCACTTCACTTTGTGTAAGTTCATATAAAGCTTCCCAGGGTTTTCTGAAACCATCCTGCCCATCATTTTTATAGCACAATAAATAGCGTTCCATTACAATAATTACTGCAACTTCTTCAGCCAGTCCCTCATTGATAGGCATCCTTTCAATTTCCAATTCTTTGCCATCATAATAAGACTTTTACAAATATTTTTGTACAAATAAGTCCTTCCCTCCTTTTTTTGATCTCTTAGGGATATAGACTTAGGAGTGGTATTTCTAGGTCAAAAGGCATGCAGAGTTTAATAGTCCTTTGGGCATAGTTCTGAATTGTTCTCCAGAACAGTTGGATCAGTTAATTCTACCAACAGTGGATTAATGTCCCAATTTTTCCACGTTCCCTACATTTATCATTTTCCTTTTCTGTCATATTAGCCAATCTGATTGGTGTGAGGTGGTACTTCAGAGTTGTTTTAATGTGAATTTCTGTAATCAATAATGATTTTGAATATTTTTTCATGTGACTACAGATAGCTTTGATTTCTTCTTCTGGAAACTCCATGTTCATATCTTCTGATCATTTGTCATTTGGGGGATGATTTGTATTATTATAAATTTGACTCAATTCTCTATATTTTGAGAAATGAAGCCTTTATCAGAGAAACTTGTAAAATGTTTTCCCAGTTTCCTGTTTTCCTTCTAATCTTGATTACATTAGTTTCATTTGTGCAAACCCTTTTTAATTTCATTTAATTTAAATGAAATTAAAATTATCCATTTTATATTTAGTAATGCTCTCTATCTGTTACTTGCTTGTAAATTCTTCCTTTATCCATAGATCTGAAAGGTAAATTATTCCATGCTCCCTTAATTGGCTTATCACTCTTTATACTTAAATAATTTTAACATTATCTTGGTATACAGTGTAAGATGTTTTCTATAACTAGTTTCTGCCAAACTGGTTTCTGATTTCCTAGCAATTTTTGTCAAATAGTGAATTCTTGTCCCCTCAGCTTATATCTTTTGGTTTGTCAATCACTAGATTACTATGGTCATTTACTACTGTGTATTATTTACCTAATCTATTCTATTGATCCATGACTCTATCTTTCAGCCAGTATGACATTGTTTTGATGATTACCATTTCATAATACAATTTGAGATCTGGTACTGCTAGGGTATCATCCTTTACATTTCTTTTTCATTGATTTCCTTAATAGTCTTAAGCTTTTGTTCTTCCAGATTTTTGTTATTATTTTTCTAGCTCTATAAAATAAATTTTAGTATTTTGATTAGTATGGCACTGAATAAGTAAATTAATTTAGGTAGAAGTGTCATTTTTATTATATTGGCTTGGCCTGTCCATAAGCAATTAAGATTTCTCCAATTAATTAGATCTGACTTTATCTGTGTGAAAAGAGTTTTGTAATCATGTTCATTTAGTTTCTGGCTTTGTCTTGGCAGGTAGACTCCCAAATATTTTATATCGTCTTCAATTATTTTTAAATAGAATTCCTCCTTCTATCTCTTCCTGCTGCTCTTTGCTGGTAATATCCAGAAATGTTGATGATTTATGTGGATTAATTTTTTATCCTGCAATCTTGCTGAAGTTGTTAATTATTTCACTTGTTTTTTTTTAACCTGATTTTCTAGGATTCTCTAAGTTTACCAGCATACTGTCTGCAAAGAGTAATAGTTTTGTTTCCTCATTGCCTATTCTAATTCCTTCAATTTCTTTCTCTTTTCTTATTGCTATAGCTAACATTTTAGTACAATATTGAATGCTAGTGATGATCATAGGCATCCTTGTTTTACCCTTGATGTTATTGAACCAAGATCTTTTGTTCTACCTTCTCCTCACTCCATCAATGTTTTGCTCCACAGACTCAGTCAGTCAAGAGTCTCCTATTCATCTGAAGTTATCGAACCAGTTGCAGATTTCTGCTCATGCTCTCAATCTCTCCAGGGTATTTCCTTTATACATTACAACCTTTCTGTAATGTGGCTTCCCAGCTTCTTCCATACAGAGAATCTTGTCAGTGGCATTCTGCACATACTCATAAGGACTGGGTTCAGTGGCTAGTCTCATTTTATATCTATTAGATATAGTTGTGTTATGAGGCATTTTCTAAAGTCCTTTTTAAGGTTTAGCCCCTATGATCCTGTCATAGTTAAATACATCCTTTAAACAATTACAAATTTATTAAAGAAAGGTGATATCAGTCACATTTTATTATAAATGATTATTAGTTGCTTGCCTTTAGAGTAGGAAGATGAAAACTCAAATAGAGAGAGGGGGAAAAAAGGAAAGGCAACAATACCTTGGCTGGAAGCTAAAAGACATATTTTGTATGCCTATTGTATTCATCAGAACTTCCTACTAACTAAAAGCATTGTGAAGCTTATTTCAACAGAAAAAATTATTTTAAAGATGCATCAGTATGATGATTTTTTTTTCCCTTTATACCTCTGGCCCCTGGGCCAGAGACTCATAGAATGAGGTTCATAGCTATACATGGGTGAATGATCTCACTTCTTTGGTTTTTAGCTACTCAAAGTAAATTTCACAAGTAAAATTTATTTGAAGTACCCCATTTCTATACTAAGGGTGCCTCATAAGCAGGCAATTCACATTACTGAAGAATATGATTTTATTAACACAAGCAAAAAACCCCAGAAATCACAGAATGGACGCCCATCAGCTCCAAAGATATATAAATTCCCCAAAGCCATTTATAATCCCATATATTGTGATGGTCTGTACCCCCCACATGCCTTAGACTTTTGTTCCCTGTCTTCTCCCTGCTAATAGAAGAGGTGATGACTATTGTCTTTATATATTTCTGTATTTTCTCCCCTCTCTCTCACCCCACTCCTTCAACTTCACTGGCATCCTTGCAGTCCTCATGTCTTCATATCATGGCATCTCCAATCACTAGTATCTCAAGATAGAGTAGAAGTTCTAAACTCAGGCTTTGTGAATGAATATTATACACACATGTATGTGTGCATTATGTATATCTGTATATATACCGGACAATACAGAGTGAAGGAAATCTATTGGGAGCAGGATAACTCAGCTCAAAGGACAGAAAGTTCTAGATTTCACCCAAGGAGAAACTCTCTGAAATCTTTAATGTACCAAACTGGAACAGGAACATGCTGAAGACCTCCAGCTTTTCTCATGTCTTCCCCACAGTCTTTATCCTTCAGCAACTGAAAGTGAGGTTGGCCTCTTCCATCTTCCTCTTGAATCTGGAAGCCAGAAGCTCCCAAAGCAACTTGAGACTCAAAGACTGAAGAAGCCTTGATGTCATCCTGTTGCCATTAATTCTTCTCTGCACTTTATACGGGGCAGGGAATTTACCTGTACCAGTAAAGAGAGAGTCTCATACCAATGGACTGGGGTTGAATGTGTACTGGCCATGTGACCACCAGCAAATCACTCACCTTTCAGAACCCCCCAGACTAGTCTCTAAGGATGTAAGATACAGGTGAATTTTATATCTCATCAGTAGAAGGAGTTTCCCTACTGAGTTTTCTACACAAATGAAAATGTAAACCTAGATAAAACAGAAAAATACCAGAGACATGCATGCTAGGTATTTTCTCCAAATCCATCCCAACTTTATAGGTCCATGCAATAAGAACTCCCATTTCAGTAACACGTTACATTTATAACCATGTGAAGTAGGACGTACGTATGGTATCCCATTTTCCATGAGGAAATGAAGCTTAAAGAGCAGTTTGACTAGTCCAGAGTTATACAGGTAGCGTCCAAGCCACAAATAAATATGGGTGTTCTGTGGCCCAGAGCATTGTTTCCTATACCACAATCAGGACAAAGAGGGTGTAGGAGAAGAAGGGGAAGCTATTTTGATGCTTTTGGATAACCTTTTGTCATTTAATCCTCCTGACAATTTTATAAGATAGTACAAGCAAGTATTATCATGTCCTTTTTTCAGATGACAAGACTGAAGCTCACAGAGCTTTAGGTAACAAGTAAAGCTAGTCATACAGGTAGGAAGGGACAAAGCTGGGCCTCAAATCTAGCTCTTCAGGGCTATAAATTCAGAGCCCCTCCCTCCCTCTACCCCATGGCCTCAGCCATGGCCCCTTCCTTCTCACTGAATTTATGGAAATATAAGCCCTTCTTCCTTTGTTGAATATATTCTAGGGTCATTAGATAATTCCAGGTTTGAGAAGGAGCTTATCTAAAAGACAGGAGGCTCTATGCAAGTTCAGCTACCTTTGGCTTAAAAGAAGTTGTTCAAATCATTAGCCTTACTTGACCTCAGATGGCTTTTCATGGTTCCCATGGAGCATTTTCCCCCATAAGCCAGAGATGGACAGATGTCCCTTCTCATACCTGAGTCTAAATCATTTCAGAAGATTGTGTTCCAATGTGTGAAGCTCAAGTAAGAGAAAATAAAGGCTCTGGGAAATGCCTACATTTCAACAGATGCCTTGCTGGTTTCCTGACCTCTGCTATTCAGCCATTCTTCTCTCCCTAGTCTTTCACTACTTGCCTTTGTTGCAGTCCTGAGTAGTTAAAGGCCTCAAAATGTACATCAGTGAGAGCTAATTTAGTCACAGGAAGAAAAGCCGTGTGTATATGAGTCATTGGTCCCAAGCCCCGAAGCTGGATTTGAAGAGCAAGGATGAGAGGTGACCAGTCCTGGGATTTTGCTATTGTTGCTCGAAAGCAGCACACCTCCTAGAGATCACTGTGCAGTTCAAGAAAGGGAAGAGGTCAGGGAAGTCAATCTGCCAGGGAGTGCTAGAGGGATAAACACTGCAGCTGCCTTTAGGAAGGAGATGGTGCGTCTAACAAGCATTCTTTCTGGGTCACTCAGTCTAAGAGTTCACAGAATGGGGCTGTCAGTACTAGGTCTAAAAATATCAGAGGCTCAGGGGCTTTGGGACTCTCTACAAAAGCTAAGTCGGCTTGGTTTATAGGACTTTTGCAGCTCAGACAGTGAGGGATGAGAGCAAGTGTATTCCCTTCTCCATTTCCAAACACTATGGGCCTCAACTGTGTTAGAAACAAAAATTCTTCAACTAAGTTCAAAACTTTAGAGTTTCTCCCTATTCTCCAAAGAGGGTCTTTTGCCATCTCTTATCTCTGTCACTTCATACTGGCCAACCTCATTACCCAGAATGCCTCCCCTCCTTGCCTCCTCCTCAAGGGTCCCTCTATTCTATCAAAATGCAAGTCAGGTGCTATCTTCTCCATGAAACTTTTCTTCATCCCCCTGCTCCCAGTAATAATAGTGCCTTCTCTACCAAATGGCCCTGTAGTTAATTACTTTGTATAAATTTGTATTTATCATAAAATTAATGAATAAATTTATATGTAACATAAAATTACATATTTGATATGTATTTCTGTCTCCTCATTAGAATGTGAACTCATTATGTGTTGGGAATGTTTCTTTCTTTTTTTTTTTTTTTTTGATACTTTTATCTCCAGTACCAAGCCCAGAATCTGGGCACATAGTACGTCCTCTGTGGATACTTACTGCCAGGTGGCGCGTTGATAAAGTGCTGAGCCTGGGGTCAGGAAGATTCATCTTCCTAGGTTCAGATCTGACTTCAGACAATTACTAACTGTGTAACCCTGGGCAAGTAATTTAAGACTTTTTGCCTCAGTTCTTCATCTGTAAAATGAGCTAGAAAAGGAAATGGGAAACCACTCCAGTATTTTGCCAAGAAAACCCCAAAAGGGGTCATGGAGAGTAGGACATAACTGAAATAACTGATCACCAACAGCTATGTGCCAGGCATTGTGCTAAATTCTTTACAAATATTATCTCATTTTATTCTCTCAATAACCCCAGGAAGTAGGTATTGTTCATTATTCCCATTTTACAGTTGAGGAAACTGAGGGACTAGAGTCAAGCTTAGTCTAGAAGACTGAGCAGGTTCAATTTCCACCTCTGAAAAGTAGTAGTGTGATTCTGGGTCAGTCATAACTTCTACATTGCTCAGGTACCTCCCCGAGATTTAACTACTAATTCATAGAGGGTTTGGGATTTGTGCTCATGGAGGAAAGGGAAAGGAACAAGCATTTATTAAGTGCCTACTATTTTCTAGTGACTGTACTAAGTGCTTTACAAATATTATCTGATTCTCACAACAATGCTGAAGGTAGATGTTACTGTTACCCTAATCTTGCAGATGGGGAAACTGAGGCATACAAAGGTCAGATAGACTTGTTCAGGGTCATACAGCTAATAAATGTCTGAGAACAGATTTGAACTCCTCTCTTCCAACTCCAGGTCCAGAATTCTAGCCACTGAGCCACTTCACTTCATTATTCTGTATCTCTTCTGGTTAAGTAAGTTCTTCTAGGATATACTTGGTGAAAACTGTCTGCTCACAGCAAGGCTACAACTTATGAGCTTCTTGAGGGTTTCTGTGGCTCTCCTCATAACCCCTCTGACTACATCTTCTGTGACTTTTGTAGGTTCTTCACTCTCTTCTCATGTTCTAAATGTGCCTATTTTCTCAGGTTTAACTTCTATGGGTCCAAACTTTGTCGGGTGTAAAATGCAGGGATTAGGCAATGTAACCTCCAAAATCCCTTTCAAGTCTAGGGCTATAATCCAGGGACCTATCCTAGCAAAGAAATTAATCACCGGAAGGTTGTTCACCAAGTGATGATTGTTTTTAAACCACAGAAGTTCTCAAAAACATTCCACTAAGGCAGTATGGGTGCACTAATCTGCATCAGTCAAAGGAGTCGAAAGGAATCAAAGATTTCTGAAAGATCTTACTATGTTTTCTGTGCACATGCTCTATGAGATGAGATCAGACAATGGAATCAGACATGCTTTAAAAAAAAAGTCATTTTCTGTACAATAAAAGGTAGCTGGGTGATATGGTGGATAGAGTCTTGGACATGGGGTCAGGAAGACCTGACATCCAGTCTTGGCTCAGCCACTTTCTTGCTGTGTGATCCAGGACAAGTTATTTAATCTCTATCTGATTGAGTTTTCACATCTGTAAAATGGAGATAATAATAACACCTACCTCAGTGGGTTGGTATGGCGATTAAACCAAATCAAATTTATTAAATGAAATCAAAAGAGTTACTATGTAAAGCACTTCACAAACCTTAATGTATCATATGAAAGTTAGCACTAAATATAATTTTTAATAATAACAACATTTATTCCTATTCTCAGTAGACATCTTATATATTGCTTTAGCCCAATAACTCCCTCCAAAATACATTATAAACAATATAGAAATAAAAATGTGATTTCCTTGAGCTTATTTCTTTCTATTTGCTAAAGCAGATGCCAATAGTCAAAGCCATGTGAAAGTGAGAGGTAAAACCTAGAGGGAAAAGAGGCATTATTTACATTCCAGTGATTCATGTGGGAAATTCCTCTATCTCTGTGGGAGCTCAAGGATTTGTTCTCTGTTGAAAAACAATTTATAATAAGAAAGAGAAAATACATATATATATATATATATATATATATATATATATATATATATATATATAATATATATATATATACAAAAGTTCCTTTTCCTCATTGCAAAATATCCCATGCAACTTCCTGGGTCAAATTTGCTCATGTGAATGGATGAGCCACCGCTGGAAGACAAGATCTACTTGGCCTGTCATTTGGCATTACAGATGTGTGGTTGAACATGTGGAAGGGAACATCTGCATGCCCAGAGACTAGTTGTAAGGAAAATCGTTTGCTCTTGATGTGACTTAGCTGAGTTCAGGGCTACATGATATTTTTAAATCCACTCTTTAGATGTCTGCACTTGGAAATTTTTCCCTTTAAACATGAAAAAAAATTAAAAAAGAAAAGAAGGGGATAAAGAAGGTCTGAATTTGCTCACTAGTTAGACTGTCCCTCAGAATGAAGTATCACAGATTTGCTAATGAAATGAAACATACAGGAAATGTGGTCATATAAACCATCTGGCATGAAATTTTGGCAGATAATTAGGTAATTGAATACCTGTGACAACCAGTTAATTTTTATAATCGGTGGATGGTGTATTCAGGGTATTCACTCGTTCAGACCTCTTCCTTAATATGTATAAATGAACCTTCTGCCAGATGGGTCTGAAATCTGAATATGGTTCTTTCTAGAAAATGGGCTTTGACTGAAAAAGCTCTGCTTCTGCACATGTTGAACATTTTAGCTGCTTGCTTTCAAAGTATAGTTATTTAGAGAGTACTCTTGAAGGATACCAGATGACGATGTATGTAAATGGTAGGGGAGACATATGCTTTGCCACAATGGTAAAAACATCAACCAATTTCTATCTTTTGTCCTCCTTTCCCAGTGTTTCCAGTCCCTACTTGGCACTTCCAAATTTCAAATCCATTTGCACGGCCCAGAGAGTTACTAGAGGGCATGACAGGTTGAAAAGGGGAAAAGTAAAGGAATGTGAACATTTATTTCTAGCCTTAAAAAGATTCAGAGGAACATAATGACTATGTGAGGAAGCATGCTGCCTACATCCTGTCAAGAAGAAAAATGATATTGAAAATTAGTAGTTTTAAATGAAATGTAAATTTAAATTTAATAGCTAAATTGGTATGTGGCTAGGGCTAAGATATATGCCTCCTTAATCCCTCCCTTTTCTCTTTGAGTAACAGGGGAAAATAAAGGAGCCAACAGGAGAGTTAGGAATCATTGTAAGGGATGAGTCAGAAACTTGTGACAGATGGAAAAATGTAGAAGAGATCAAAAGTCTGTTGAAAAACGACTAAGAGGAGTCTGGACTTGTAAAAATCTCATCTCACACCAGAGATAGTTTAGATGATTCTTGAGGTTACTTTAACCCAGAGGATCTTAGTCTTCTTATATCAGGAACCCCTTTGGCAATCTAATGGAGCCTATGAACCTATTCTCAGAATGTTTTTTAAAACCACAAAACAAAATGTATGAGATTAGAAAGGAAACCAATCATTTCAAAATACAATTATCAGTATTTGAATGTGCGTATATATACATGCATATAAGTAGAAATATGTATATATGTACATACATATGTGTGGATAAATACACATATATCTTTCTATGTATCCATTCTCTGACTTTGGTTTTGTTATTATTTAGATAAATGAGTTTCTTTGCTATTTGCTATATGGCCTCATTGTGGAACTAGTATTTGGGAAAGGGGTAAAGTCTTGAAATATAAAGCTTAGAGTTCTGCTTTTCTCCAGCAATGACATAGCGATGAGAAGTTAGGTTGAACCCAATTGTCTTCCATAGAATAACCACATTTAAAAGAGTTTAGAAGTGTAATTCTAGTCTGGTACCTCCTCCCTCTGAGGAGAGCAAAGTGGCTTCCTGGCCCAACTACCTACTCCTCCTCCCAACAGGAATTAAAGTCTCTCTAGGATAATGGATGGGGCTGGAGAGAAGAGGTTAGAGATATCTAATCTGTCTCTCTTTGAGCCACACAAGGATACCCTCATGTTACCTAATTGACTTGCCCAAGATCCCAGAACTAAACCAGTAAATATCTATTTGAGGTCATATTTGAAAGGAGGTCCAGTTCTACAGATGCAGCATGTTATCCATTGCATTGTCTAACCACCTTAAGCATAGAAGAAGAAAGGGGTTATATATCAGTAAGGGCCAGTTGGTATTCTTGTTGTTTTATTGTTTGTGATAGACAAAGAATCCAAACCCAAATGGCCATCCTACTGATGATAAATTTCTCCCCACATGTTTAAGGAGGTCCCAAAAAGAAAACTTAAACTTGTTTTTTCTGGGATTGCACTTTAAGTTTTTCTGCCAGAGCTTTCACTCCACTAATATAGATTGCTAGAACCTAGTCCTGTCACCTCCATGCCATAATGAAACATTGGAGGAATAATTTATGAAATTCAGAGAGCACTTGAAAAGTGAATTAGAAAGATATAAAATAAACTGCTCTGTGAGGTCCAAGGAAGCAATGGTTTTCAATCACAATAAGGAATGGGAAAAAATTCTTTAAGAAGGAGATATTTGAGTTGAGCTCTAAAGAATGAGTAGGGATCCAATAGGTAGAGTTACATAGAGAGGACAGGGCAAGCATGATGTACAGCATGAGCCAAATACTGGGTGTGTTCAGGAGAAAGCGAGAGAGAGAGAGGGAGGAGGAGGAGGAGGAGGAGGAGAGAGAGAAAGAGAGAGAGAGAGAGAGAGAGAGAGAGAGAGAGAGAGAGAGAGAGAGAGAGAGAGAGAGAGAGATCCAATTTCACTGTCAATGGATAGGGAATCATATGTCTTCTTGCACCTTTAATATCTCATCACCTTCTGTCTTCAAGAGATGTTGTACCTAGATGGAATGTTTTATAAATACAGGAAGAAACAAATTAGATTAGATACCATTTTGCACAGTGACCAACCATACCACAAAATAACCAAATTACATCCTTGTCTAAATCATCACGCCTGTATTTTCTATCACAAATGAGAAATTGGGCAATTGCATGGGAAGGAAGAGTGAATCAAATTTGCCCTCTATGGTTGTAAAGTGCCCAGCTCCTATTAATTATCTTCATACTAATGCTTATGTCAATAGTCACAACCATAGAATGTCTACATATGAGATCATTTTACTGCACAACCGATTACCCCTTAAAATACAGCAGCATTTTTAAATCGGCATTCCAAGGAGAATGAATAGAGCAATAATTGCAATAAATTGGTATATTTGCTGCTAGGCAGTGCAGTTAATACCTGAACAACATAATAATTTAAATGTGTAAAAAACATTACATAATTTTTTTTTAATCACCAATTATTATGACTAAATAGGTAAGATAGTAGAGGACTAGCTTTGAATAAATTTAAGTGAAATGTGAGATGGTGCAGAGGCCAAATTATGCAGGGTTGCTATGTTAGAGAAATACAAATCATTGAGGTTTGGTAAGTGAAGAGAAGTTTTTGTGTAATTTGGATCACAAAACCACACCCTCACCTCTTCTTGGGCTTAAATTTAATTAAGTCTTTGAGTCAGGATTCATGAATATAGAGCCACATTTAGCTTGGAATTAACTTCAAAAGTTCATATAATTGAGGAATTCAGAGGAAAAATGGGGAAATTCCTGTAAAATGAGAAAGAGAGAAGTAGAAACTTAACATAAATGTTCTGACTATAATAATTAATGGAAAATCACTAAAATTAAGGTTAACCCTGAGTAATTACAAGGCAGCAGTAACAACAATACCTGAAATTTGTCCTAGAGAACAGAGTACAACAAACGAGATCTCTTGGTATACATGGTAGAGAGATGGTACTATTTTCATACATCATCGGAAGCTATGAATGCATCAGTTGCTTTTGCCTAACTTGTTTTATTTTGTTGTTGTTACAAGGAAGGATTCATTGGAAGAGTGGGGGAGAGTGGATGGTGTTCCAGAAATGCATCAACAAATCTTATTCTTAAATTGTTCATATAATTTAAACATGAACATAAATGATAATCCTTTTAAGCATATTACCAAACTAGCACAAACCAAAATAAATAGAAAAACAAAGCCCCAGAAATGAGAAACTGGAAATTGCAGAGATATCCATTAGTTGGAGAATGGCTGAACAAGTTGTTGTATATGATTGTGATGGAAAACTACTGTTCTATAAGAAATGATGAGTTCAATAGTCTTAGAAAAACATGAAGAGACTTGCATTAAATAATGAAGAGTGAAAAGAGCAGAACCAAGAGAGCATTGTATATGGTAACAGAAATATTGTCTTAAGAATGACTTTGAAAGGCAGCTAGGTGGTGCGGTGGCCCTGGAGTCAGAAGGACCTGAGTTCAAATCTGGCCTCTGGCACTTGACACTTACTAGATGTGTGAACCTGGGCAGGTCACTTACCCCTGATTGCCTCACCCCCCCCAAAAAAAAAGAATGACTTTGAGTAAATAAGTCATTCTGACTACTATAAATGCCCAAATCAGCTATAGAGGACCTAACAAAGAAGATGTGATCTGCATATATAGAAAAAAACCTGATAAATAGAACTATGTATAGAATAATTTTACATATATATATATATATATATACCTGTTTGTGTCTAATGGTAGCCATCTTTAGGGTGGTGGGAAGGAAGAAAAAAAGGAAAAAAAGGAAAAAAAGAAATGCACATGATAATTTTATTACACATTTAAAGGAATAGCAAGTTGTACATAATAAATTTGTAGTTTCATGTGCAATGATCTTTTTATTATACTATGTTATGGAAATGCATGTTTTATCTCATAAATTAAAAAGAAAATAAATTTTAAAAAAGGAAGAAAAGAAAGGAAAAAACCCCCACAGAAACCAAAGGAAACATTTCAATATAAAAAACCAACAGATGTTTTTGTAAGATAGTGAGAGGAAATCGTTCCCCAGCTTTCACCTAGAGCTTACATTTGTATTCCTAGCACTTAGGACAGAACCTGGCATACAGTAAGTGCACAATAAATACTTGTTCACTAACAGTGGTGAAAGTTTTGCTGCCTTTTCTCCTTTCATCAAAACATCCCTTCCTATCTATTCTCATATTTAAACCCTAGCCACATACCTCTCTTTACTCTACTTGAGGCTTTCAGTAGAGCACTTGGATTTAGCTCCTATTTTCCTCCCTCAAAGATTAAAAAATTCTCTCCCCATAACTTTATCCTACTTTCTCCACTCCCTTCAGAACCCATAGAGTCACTCCTACCCAGGAATGTGCTGGAACCAGCTCATAGGGACAATTTTCATCATAAGTATTTGCACCTTGAAAATTGGCAAATACTACCAAGAGTTTGCTTTGCTGTTTTGTCTATTGTCTAGTTTTACAAAGTTGATGAAAAAGATGTTAAGAATGTCAACTAAACTTAGAAGTTTGTAATGAATATAATTTTTTTTTCTTTTTGGAGAACCAGTTGTTAAGCATTTCCTAGCATAATCCTCCTCTTTTGACTGATAACATGTAGATAAATGAGCATCCTTCATTAAGTACCAGGATATCCTTCTCCCAGCAGCTTACCTCCACCTAAATAACACTTACAGGAATTCATACCTTTCTTTTAAAGTATTAGTTTCCAAAGTAGGTGATACCACCCCCTTAGGGAGTGATGGAATGATCCAGGGGACAGTAGTAGCCCCAGGTGCAATTAGGGGACATTTAATAAAAATAAGGGAATAGTGGAGGCAGAAGGAAAGAAGAGAAGATATTTTTCTTGAAAAAAAGCATTTTGACATGTTTCATCTTTTGTATAACAGAGTTAAAGTCATAGTGATCATATTATTTTTCCCAGTGAACACACAAAATGCAAGTTACATAACCGATCAGTGGTCAAGTCCTCCAACAGGTCTTAGCAAGCAAGTGCTGGCAGATGAACATGTCACACATTGTTGGAAAGTCAAGAATGCATTGGCAGGAATATGTGCATATAATGACTTGTTTACTATATGATACTATACAGTTACATGATGCATATTGTGTCATCAAAATTTCAATGCAGGAAAAAAACACCAATTTATAATAAATTATTAAATTTAGGATGTGTTATTTAAAATAATTTTTTTTAAATGATGGAAATTTTAAAAAATGTTAAAGGAATAAAGAAAGTAGATTTCTGGCCGGGGGGTGCTGAGTATTTTTTTTTTTTGATAAGGGGTGATAATCCAAATAAGTTTGGGAACCTTTGTCTTAAGACGATAATCTGTTCTTGAAGATATTACTTGTTTTCTCTTACTAGTTTACAAGGTAACAGAGTGGAAGCTCTGAAAAACCTTGAAAATGTCTGGCAAATTCATGGATTGAAGCCATTCTCTTAATTGTACAGTCCCTAATCTTGCCAAATAGACAATGAAATTTAGAACTGCATGACTAAGTGTAGCATTTGACAGCTTTTCCAATTCATTGAGCTAAATTATAATTTCATTGAGATAGTGGTGGTGGGTTAATTAAAATGCAAGGCACCAGTAAATAAACTATGTAAAAAAGAAATCACATAAGTATAATCACTCTTCTTAAATTTCTTCTCTTATTGTTTTTCAATATGGTAATAAATGCAAAATTAGCAATATGTAATTAAAGAAGAAATTAGCTGCTAAAAAGAAAGTTTAACAAATCATCTTTATTAATTGTTCTGGAAAATCATTACTGGTTCTCTTATTGCTTCATAAATTAACTATTTGGAAATTTTTGTATTGCTATATAATTAGAATGGGATTTAAATGAAAATGACCAGTTCAATTTTACCATGCAGACAAAATTATTTGCCTTTACTTGGGTAGAAATGTATTTCACAGAATCATAGAATATCATGTCAGGGCCAGTTAGTCTAACATATAGCTGAACAAGAATCTTCTCTACAACATCGGCATTGAGACATAATCCACTATTCTTTAAAGACTCCCAATGAGAAGGCAATTGTGACATCTACAGCTTGCCTATTGTGCTTCTGAAGAACTATTTTCAGGAAGATTTTCTGTATAAATCCAGACTCAATCTTCCCTTCTAAAATTCCCCTTCTTCCTATTTCTGTATGTGAATGCTTCCAGGTTGGGCCTGTGATCTATTTCCCAAACTCCTCATCTAGTTTTCCCTTCTGTCCAAATGATCTATATTATAGTCTCAATTCTGAGTCTCTATCTGCACCCAGATCCTCTTGACCATACTTCTGCCTACTATTTCTTTGATTTCTTCATGAGTACAAGCAATCCTCAATGTTAGTGCATTCAGCTATACAGCTTTACAGTACAAAATGTTCATCTGACACAGTGGAGGTTAAGGTGCAGGTTAAAAAAAGTTTTAGTTTAAGAATTTTATTTACTTTACAGTATTTATAGTGCTGTATATTTCATGTGTTGTGAAGAGTAAAACTGTCTGAGATCTTTTTTTTTGAGATCTTAGTGCTAAAGGTCACAGAATTCTAGGGAATTACAAACAAGAAAAATGTTTTACATGTTACCAATTTTATTTTGTGTACTGTATTTTACAGGTTATTTCATGGTTACTGTGTTAAGAAAAATACATATTATCAGAATTAATGTTTTGTTATAAAGAGTTGTATGCAGACAAGTGTATTTTCAGAAATCTCTATTGAAATATTATGTTTTTTGTTGGTCATGGAAACCTAATCTAAACCTATTTTAGGAATGTTACCCCATATGAAAGTTAATGACTGACTTTGCATATTTTTCATATGTAATGCTATTATTTCCTCTTTTTTTTTTAAAAAAATCTGTTCTATTTCTTTTGAATAAAGATGGTGAAGTGGCACAAGTAAAGATCAGAAATGAAGACAGGAAGAGCTGAATTCAAATTTGGTCTTGGACAATTACTAGTTGTATGGTCCAAGGAAATTTAATTAAACTTTCTGTTTCATTTTTCTCATCTGAAAAATGGGAATAATAATAGCACCTACCTAACAGATTGTTGCAAGCATAAAGTGAGATCATATTTGTAAACTATTTGGCAAACCTTAAAGTACTATATAAATGCTAGTTACTATTATTCCAGGAAATAGTCCCATGCCCACCTAGTAAAAATCATAGTGATTTGATCAAATTTACCTAATTATTTTAATGCTCTTTATATTGTCATTCTTATTTTGGGCATTTGTATATAAAAATCTAAGATCAATGGTTTTTATTACTGGCTCATTTCTTGGATTGTGTCTAATGCCATTTTGTATCTGCTGCTATACATGGTGTTTCTTCTCTGACACATACCCACTATGTGATCTTGGGCAAATATCTTAACCTCTCATTTCTCTAAGCCAGTTGTGTCAAACTCTAATAGAAACAGGTCCAGTAAAAACATATCTATCTATCTATCTATCTATCTATCTATCTATCTATCTATCTCACTGGGGCCACACAAAATAACTTGGAAAACTACAAATGAACATTATATTGTATTATATTTTTATTTAAATTTAAAAATTTAACTTTCCCAATTAAATTTTAATCTGTGTTCTCCCCACTCCCCAAATGCCCAGCATGCATATAGCTGAAAGTTTGATACCTCTGCTTCAAGCTACTCTCTAACACTCTAAATTAACTGGTACCAAACTGCACTGCTCTAGGGAGTTTTCTCATCCAGAGGATCCCTATTTCAATTAAATGACAAGTTTATCCCCCCTCCATTCTCCACCTTTACTTTCCCTGGTATGCAGCTTGGTAGACATACATAGGGTTACTTTCTCTCTGTATGTTCCTCATCTACTTTAACCATCTTAAATTTACAAGATTGTAGCCAAATATGTTCTTAGAAGAAATCATGAGTGCACCACCTCACTGGCCAAAAGCTCATCATTCCTCTCTTTTATGTGCTGATCTATTTACTCACATGCTGTTCTCAAACAACATGTTCTCAACCATCTGTTCCCTTCCTAAGCCTCTATTTCTTTTTTCTGAAGTCCATGCTTTCAATCAGAAGCAGTGATGAAAACACCACCTGTGCCCCTAAGGACTTCATAATCCTTAGAACGATTTCCTAAATTACTTCTAAACAAGTTATACTTGTCCCCACATGAAACACCAGAAGTAGGGAGTTGTCATCAGGTTTCACAATTCTCAGGAGTTCTGAGCTGCTTATGGGTCTGAAAAACTAAAGGGGCCACTATTGTTTGTTTCAAGGTGCCAGATCACTGCCTGAGTACCTTTCAGCTACAAATCAACAGGCAGTCACAACTACTTATCTCTTCTTCATTTGACCTTTACTAGATGATACTTCTTATGATGTCCCTATGATGTCACTTATGTTATCAATCCTTACTCTGCTTACTCCATAGAATTTCTAGAAGCAAAGTCTTTTGGAAGACCCATACATCTGTTTCTTAGGTATGGTTCTTTTTCCCTTTCTCCTATGTATCATGTTCTACCTCCCTCAAATAACTCACCCCCCACCCCCAAACAGAAGACCTCCTGACTTGTTTCAAGGTAACCTGCTGTCTTTTCAAATCCTTGTCCTTATTTGTTTTTACTTTATTCTAGCTGCTAACCTTGAGAGCATAGCAGTATTTCTTTGGCCCTTCTGTCTTCCCTTCTAGGAAAATAGTCTCTGCCTTCAAGGAGTTTATATTCTATTGGAAGAAAACAACACATAGAAGGGAGCTGAAAAGTACAGGGAGAGGGATGAGTTATCATTTTGGGGAATGGTGGAGAAGGCTAGAGAATCAGGAAACAAATGAAGGAGCGAACAAGGCTGACTTTTGTACTTCCTGAAAATGGAATTTCATGGTAGAATTCATCAGTTAGATGAGGCTAAAACACAGAAGGATCTTCAGGATGAGAAGGGCACACAGAAACAAATATGGATGCTACAAATGAGGGGATGTTGGGAAGTGGTCTTTTCATTAAAAAAAAACTCTGAGTATCCATACTAGAGTCAGGAGAGTAGTGAAAGAATGAGAATTGCTGACTCGTGTACTTCAAAATGGAGCATCTGGGAGGAAGTCACCAATTGGAATGTGGAGCCGTTTGTGAGCAATGACAGGGAGGCAACCTCATTTTTGTTACCCTTGTTAAATAGGATCTTCAGACTTTTATGTTTTGATTCCAGCTCTTGTGGTAAACTTTCATCTATAAAACCATGAGCTTCTACTGCATGCAGTAATTGAAAGTATATTGTACAAAAAAAAGTATATTTTAAGTCTAATAAGGTAGTAACCAAATTGCATTTTGTTTGTGTCCCTATGTATTTTTAAATGTTTAATTGCTACTGTTTTCTTTCTTCTTTACATTTTTATTACTATCTCCTAATTCACTTCTCTCCCAATAGAAACTCTCCTTGTAACAAATATGGATATCCAAGCCAACAAAACCAATCTTAAAAATCTGTTAACTTCTGGGACAAGAACCCACTCTTCAAAAAAAAAAAAACTGCTGTGAAAAATGCAAAAGAGTCTGGCAGAAACTAGGCATAGACCCAAATCTCACACCATACAGCAAAATAAAATCAAAATGGGTTCATGATTTAGCTTTGAAGGCTTATACTATAAACAAACTGGGAGAATAAGGAATAATTTACCTATCAGATCTATGGAGAACAGAAGAATTCATGACCAAACAGGAGATAAGAGAACATTATGAAAAGCAAAATAGATAATTCTGATTACATTAAATTGAAAAGTTTTTTACACAAACAAAGCCAATGCAACTAAGATTAGAAGGAAGGTAGAAAATTGGGAAGGAATTTTTACAACCTGTCTCTCTGATAAGGGCCTTATTTCTAAAATATATAGAGAATTAAGACAAATTTATAAGAAGACAAGCCATTCCCAAATTGATAAATGGTCAAAGGATATGAACAGACACTTCTCAGATGAAGAAATTAAAGCCATCTATAGTCATATGAAAAAATGCTCTGAATCATTATTGATTAGAGAAATGCAAATCAAAACAACTCTGAGGTACCACACCACACCTATCAGAATGGCCAACATGACAAAACAGGAAAATGATAAATGTTGGAGAAGATGTGGGAAAATTGGACCACTAATGCATTGTTGGTGGAGTTGTGAAATGATCCAACCATTTTGGAGAACAATTTGGAACTATGCCAAAAGGGCTATAAAAATGTGCATTCGCTTTGACCCAGCAATAGCACTTCTAAGGCTATATCCCAAAGAGATCATACAAAAGGAAAAAGGACCCACATGTACAAAAATATTTATAGCAGCTCTTTTTGTGTTGGCAAAGAATTGGAAATTGAGAGGATGTCCATCAATTGGGGAATGGCTGAGCAAATTGTGGTATACGAAGGTAACAGAATGCTATTGTGCTATAAGAAATGATGAACAGGCTGAGTTCAGAAAAACCTGGAAAGATTTGTATGGTATGATGCTGAGTGAAGTGAGCAGAACCAAGACAATGTTGTACACGATAACAGCCATGTTGTGCGATGACTAATATTGACAAACTTAACCCTTCTCAGCAATACAAGGATCTAAGACATCCCCAGAGGCCTCCTGATGGAAAATGCTATCCACATCCAAAGAAAGAACTATGGAAGTTGAATCGCAATCATTTTTTTTCTCTTCTGTTGAGTTTTGTTTCTTCTTTCGAATGGTTCCTCCTATTGGTTTTGATTTTTACTTACAACTTCACTAATGTGAAAATATGTTTAATAGGAATGTAAATGTATAGCTTATATGAGATTGTGTGCCGTCTTGGGGAGGATGGTGGGGAGGAAAAAAAAAAGTCTGTTAAAAATCAAATACAATATCCTTGGAACTTTATAGTTTCTTATTTATATCCTTTTTTTACTTTTTACTTTCCTTCCTTCCTTCCTTCCTTCCTTCGTTCCTTCTTAATTGATGAGTTGTTCTGATATTATGCAAAAAACTTATACTCTGACTCTTCTGCACAGCTGATGAAATTGGGCTGGCAGTCAATCTGAAACAGGTTTTAAAACAATTTTACCAAATAGACATGCCTTTCAATGGCATGTGCACATGCTGAATATCATACTCATACACACACATGTTGTTATAATGATATAATGTGCCACTCTCAAGAATTAATTTGGAATAACATCTGTGTCTCTGAAAGCTGGGAAATGATAGCTGTGTAAGGAAACATACACCATAAGGAAGGAATTACCTAACTGTCAAGAGTAATAGCATCTTTTAATGCCTAGATCAGACTGTCATTATCACCATCATTTAATATTTATTGAGTGTCCACAGTGTACTGGATATTCAATGGTTGAAGGCATCATTATTCTGAAGCATACCAAGGATGAAACGAAAAGCCAGAGTCCACCAAATGAACTTACATTATTTAAAAAAAAATGTTTTGCATTTGCAACAAGTGGGAGAGAAGCTGGTGTGAAAAGGTACAGATTCTTATACAAAAAGCATGAAATAAGCAGAAAAAGAGAAAAGGAAGGGAGAATTGAATTTAAAAATTAAAAAAAGTCTCGATTGAGATTAAAGTAAATATTTTCAACTTCTTCATATATCAGATTTTGAGAAGGCTCATCTTTTCTGGAGAGCACATACAAATATACAAAAAGGCATATACCCACAAAAAGAAAGGTATATGTTATCCATATGCATATGTACATCATACTTACATATGTATTATATGACAGATTACCATATATATGCACACATATAGATATATCTATATATATATCTATATGTGTGTGTGGATGTATATGAATGAATGTTTTGGAGGTCCTATTTGATCTTTCTGTCTTTTTGCTACCCAAATAACTCTTTGCATAACTTGAAATGTTGAAATCACTCCTTGCCAAGATGATGCGTACTGACATTCTAAGCTGAGCCCAGCTTATCTGCAACTTGACTTCGTAATGTTACAGCAACCTTGTGAGGCACCGATTTTTCTAGGACTACCCAGTCTTTCCTCTTACTTAATATGCACATATAACTACTGTGTTAAACTTGTATCATCTTCTGATCCCCCTGGTCACCTCCCTCTCCTAGTTAGTAGAATAAGCTTGTAAGCAATCAGTATAAAGTAACAGTAGCAGAAAGTCAGATTGTAAAGGGAACCCTAGAAGTCATTTATAGACTATCACGTAGATCAAAGGAGCATAATGGTTACTTGCAAACCGTATCAGAAATTAACTTAAAAAATCACATCCTGAGACTACATGCTAAATCAAACAAAGCCATCTTGATCTTGCTGTTAAGTTGTTTGGGTCCTGCTAACCGCCATTTTCTTAAGTTTCAGATTATACTCCAGTAGAATACCAAATGTTGCTGATAACTTTGAAATGATATGGATATGCTAATGAACTAACTCCAAGGTGGCATCTGTCCTCCACCAAAACCCTAAAAATTTGGGACCCCAAACTCCTGCCTCCCCAAGCACTCGTCTATCTCCAGCTGGGTCCATGCTGTCAATTGCTTGCAACTCTACACTGTGGTTATACAAGTAACCCTCCATCTGTCCATTTTCTTCCCTGCACTTCCTGCCTTCTTCCACCACCCTGTCTCCATCCCCATGCCATCTCTACCCCCTCTATCATTTGTCTCTGTGCTTTTTCTGCCACTGCTCCTGTACCCCCTATGCCTTATTAAAGTGTGCTTGAAGCATTACTTCCTGCTGCCATTGTGGTCTTTCCTGGTGAGTACTCAAAAAACCAGATTGGCTATACCCATTTAATCATTCCATAAATTAACCAGGAATTCAGCTATATTCAATGGATGTGTGTGCATGTGGGTGTACATGTATATGTATGTGTAGATATACATATATCACAGAATCAAAGACTCAGAGATGGAAGGGATGTTGAAAGTCATCTAGACCAAACACATAATAATCTGCCTCTAGGAAGGAGTGAGTTTCCCATGATGGAAGGAGATCTTTGAGAAAAGTCTTGCTGAGAATGTTGTAGATAGAATTTGAGATTCATTCAATATATTTAAATATTTATATTTATTTAAAGAATACATTTAATAATATAATATTAATTATCAATTGAATTAATAATTAATTCACATTAATTATTAACATAATATCAATGTATTTAATAAAGAATATATTTAAAGTGCTTTTCAAACCTCAAGTTTTATGTAAATGGTGGCTATTGTTGTTGTTGTTATTTTCCTTCATTCTCAAAGAAGAACATGACATCATAGAGGTGACTTGAATATGAATTAGAGTTAAGTGAGGGAGGGCTGGGCAAAGCCACCAGCCTTGCTTTCTCCTCTGGAGCCATCTGGGTCCAGTGGCAAGATATAGATCAGGATGACAGGAGATGCCTCCCCCCCAAATATTGGCTATTATCATTATTACTTGGGTGGGAAGTTGGAACAGAAGACCTCTGAGAATTCTTACATTTCTGAATCTGTACTTCTGTGATTGTTGGATTTACAGCTTTTCCTTATTATATTTTTTTTGCCATTTCTTGTCTGAGCAAATGAATATGTGTGTGTGTGTGTGTGTGTGTGTGTGTGTGTGTGTGTATTTAGCTGTACATGTTCTCATATTTCCTAAACTATATGGCAAGTTTGATATTGTCAGTTTGAGGGAAAAAAATGCTCTGGACACCAGTATCATCCCAATTTGATTCAACACACATTTGTGAAGTGCTCATTAGGTTCAAAGCACTGCATTAGGGGATGAGAATACAAAAATGTAAATGAGACTGTGCTAGTGCTCAAGCACATTATACTATACTGGGGTTGATGCAACATGTACACAGACAAGTGAATGCAAAGTCTTTAAAGAACAACACAAAGCAGTTTCACAAAGTAGAAAGGCATTAATAACTATGGGGAATCAGGAAAAGTCTCATGTAGAAAGTTGCACCTAGGCTTTGCCTTGAAAGAAATTAGGGATTTGGGGAAATGGCACATTCCAGACCTTAGCAAGGGCATGGAGGTTTGTGATAGAATGTCTTATATAGGGAATAATTAGTATTGGAATGATCGGAATGGAGATTTTGTGAAGGACAGTAATATGAAGAAAAGCTAGGAAAGGTGGAAGGTAGCCATACTGTATCCATTGCATTATAGCGATCAGCACAAATGGAAATGGTAGATGATGAGAAAGCTTGGCAGGTTCTAAACACAGAGAAACCTGTCCCATTGCATGATCATATCACCATCGATTTAAAGCTAGAAGAAACCTGAGAGGCCATATAGTCCAACCACCCTCATTTTACAAATGAGAAAAGTGAATTAAATATTGAGTTGGCATACATTCAGACATCGTAGTATTTGAATCTTCAACAAAGGTGACCAATCTGAATGAAGGCATAAACCAGAATTTACTCATTTCAGTGACACAGTTCTCTAATAGCCATCTTTCCCCTCCCACCCACAAATAACAGTATCTGTTTTATTTATTATGTTGATTAGAGTTGAAATGATATTAAAATTGATATCATTTTGTTTTTCAGAGGATACTTAAGTAGAAGATCTTAATATAATAAATAGGCTGAGGGCTAGAATGTACCTTCCATCCTCTGGTCCAAATCTTTCATTTTAAAGCTGAGGAAACTGAGGCCTACAGAGGTTAAGCAGCTTTCCTAAGCTCACATAGGCAATAAGTGGGAGAAGGAGGGTTTGAACCCATGTCCTCTGACTCCCAATCCAGTGTGTTTTAAACTATGTCATGTTACCTCCCCATACTTATCCAACATATCAATCTCCTTTGTAATAGTAAAAATTGTTTTCTTCACCTTTGTTTAAAGGGTAGCAAAGGACGTCCTCCCTTAGCCCCAAGGTTGGCTGTTCTTGTGCACCTGAAGTATATGACCACATAGTGACTACCTTTTAGATAATTAGAAAAAAAATCCCTATCAATACTTCAAGCATATTTAATTTTGGAGGTGTTAATCCTCCCCTTTTTATAACAGATGAGAAACCCTATAGTGATTTAATAACCTGTCTTTGTGAGATGCCGTGGTTAAAAAGTCCCTCACAGTAAGGCCAACCCTGGATGAAGTCCTCTTAAAATAGTGTTATTCTGGTGCTGGGCCCATATTCAAAGCTTTTCTAACTTGGTAGGCCCTGACAGTTATTACCCTCTGTTGGCATAGCCTTTGAGAACTCAGAGTCACCTACAAACCCACGATAAAGCGTAAGAGTAAGACTTTCACAGAGGAACATAATTAGGACATATTCATTGCTTTTTCAAAACCTTCTAAAGGCTGAAATCATAAATTGCCCCAAGTAGGTCATGATTACGGAATCTGACTAGTGGTTTCTTTGTAATTCAAAAGAAAGACAGATTTTGCTAACAGAATCTTAAGATAATGAATAACCTTTTTACCAAGAATTATAATGTAACTACTATAATATTTTACTATTATAGCATTTTAATTTAGTTGTGATGTCTATGCTAACTTCAGGGCACTTGAGATGTTTGTAGAATTAGTATTTAAGGTTGTTAATAGAATAATTATAAAGATGACATAAATAGAGGCAAGCTTAATGGATAAAAGGGAAGCCTTGTGATATTTTCCATCCTCCATCCCCAAGAAAGATTATGAATGTAGTAAGGCTTGACTAAAGGTAAAATTTTTGAGATAGAAAAGGTTGTGATTCACTATTCTTGAAGTAGTTATTGCTTACATACTGTTTTTCCTCAAATCCCAACTGTTATGAAGCTCCAGTGTGCCAAGGCAGTGGCTGACTTCCCCACATCCCATCACCTGTACTTTTCTTAATTGATTTCCCTTATCAAAACTTACTACTTCCATTCCCCATTCATAATATTTTGTCCTCTTCCAGAGGACAACAGATAAACTAATTTAAGATGTGGAGTGAATAGCTGATAATTGCTAAGGTTTACTACTCTCAGATTGTACAGCATTTACATTAAAAGGAGTGTATATTGCTCAACAGCCTTAATCCAAAGATAGGAAATTGTGGGGATTTCATGATTAATGGCAACGCCAATTAGAGACATATTTGGGGGAGGTTACCCAAAGGTATCTCTTGAATAATAACACCTCATGGGCCACAGTAGTATGGTAGAAAGGCTGCTAGATTTGAAGTCAAAGGACATCTTTTCGGTATCTCTACCCCTGGAACCTCTTTGAATTGAGGGGAAAGAATTCATTACCAAACCTGCATTTAACAAGGTCCCAAGGTCAATCACTACTTTGGAATTTTTCATCATACTCCATCTGCATATCTTCTTTCACCCCAACTCTTTCCATTTTTCCTTTGGTGTGTTGTCTTCCCCATTGAATTGTAAGCTTCTTGAAGGCAAGACTTTCTTTTTCATGTGTATATTCACAGCAATTAGCACAGTGCCTGCCACATAGTGGGAACTTATTGACTAACTGAATTAAAATCCTAGGTCTGTGCCTTACTTTATGTATGATCTTGGGAAAATCACTTTACCTGTACAGGACACAGTTTCTTCATCTGTAAAACTAAGAGGATTAAATGAGATGGACTCTTAAGTTTGTTTTTTGCTTACCATCCAAGGATATCTAAAGTTTTTAATGGCATGTTAATTGGAACTTTGAAAATAGGGACTGTTTCTTCACTTAGCATCCCCTGGGTCTTGTACACAAAACAGATCCTTAATACATACTGAAAGGGCAGCTAGGTGCTGCAGTGGATAGAGCTCCAGCCTTGGAGCCAGGAGGGCCTGAGTTCAAATTCAGCCTCAGACACTTGACCTATACATACTCCTTGCTGTCATCCTGACTACCAAGGCTGTACTTTATGTAGCCAGATACATAACTATTGTTTTTTCTATCTGGAGCAAACAGCAAGAAAAGAACCCTAGATTAGATTTGTAAGGCAAATTTAGTCAGGGGCAGCAGATAGAGAGGATGGTGGAGCTGCACCAAGGAGAAGTTTATTTGCCTTCTATTTTCCCATTTTAAGTAATTATTCTCACTAATTATATGCTTAGTTCACCTGTTTCTGTGCTTTTGAAGTACAACAAATACTGTCAATACTCTCTAAACATCATTAAACTGGAACAAAGACCTTATCACTTCACCCTAGGTGAAGTTTACAGTTCTAGGTCTACAGTTCTCCTACTGGAAATCAGGGTCATAGGAGTATTGCATCCTTCACGTGCCAAATGAAGGACAATGTGACAATGTAGGAGGGACTAAAAATGATTCTAGAGGCTTGATGGTGATCTATGCTACCCACTTCTTGAAAGAGGGGTGATCAATTCAAGATGCAGAATGAGACACAAATCTTTGGACATGAACAATATGGGAATTAGTTTTTGGTTAACTATGCATATTAGTTACAAAAGTTTTCTCTTTCTTTTAATCTGAGAGTGGGAGAGAAAATAATTGTTAATTAAAAAATAAAATAAATTTAAAAAAAGGAAAAGGCTGGATGGTAACTTGTGATACTTGTAGTATAGTAACAACTTCTTTAAGACACTCTGAAACACAGTGTTAAATATTCAGAGGAAAGACAGTATTTCAGTGGATGAAAAGAGCCTGCTTCTTCCTCCAATGACATATCCTCTTGTTCTATTGCCATTATCCTCTATTTGCATAACGTTGTGAGGTACAACCATAGAACCTGCCAGAGAATGTAGGGAAACAAAACTTGTTCCTTCAGTCCTCATAGGTTGCTGGGTTTAAGATTCTGAATACTTAATGACTTCTATCAATCTGATACCTTTTAAAAAGAGGGTCATTTGATTTCCTTGTAGCAATTTAAAGAGAATAACACTTGGCAGAGAGAATTAATAATGCGTGGGGAGATGGAATATGTGATTCAGAGAAAAATGGCTCTTTTTGAATTGAATCGATAATTTGCCATAGAGATGACCACCATATTTAGCTGAGCTGGGTAAATTGTCCATTTCGGGTCACCTCTGCTGCCCTCATTGTTGGGCAGAATGCTGAACAATGTTGTAATAATGCTCTGTTTTATTTCTATAATCCCTATGTATTGCAAAAAACTCTCCTAGGTGCTAAACAAGATGAACGGCAAGAAAACAAGTTGGTCTACAATAAAGCTACAAATAACCCCACTATACAATGCTCTTTCAAAGGCTGTTGTCTCAAACTTACTTTTGTATATATGTGTTTCTATAATCTATAACACACCTGCATATATCTGTACACAGGTCTTTACATGTAAATATATTTTTGGTTTATACATATATTTGCATTCCATATATGTACTGTATGTGTATCCACATGTACATATATGTATACATATATCATGGGCACAACAACTCCCTCCTGCTTAAGTAATCTATACTTGTGGCATTAAAAAAATGGAGGTAAGAGGAAGAGGAATGAGGCCTGGCTTTACCATGGACAGAAATCTTTGATAATTTTATTATAATTGCATCTCTTTTTACGTCATTGGGTAGCCCAGCATGGATTTCTTTGGGAGGCCAGAGGCTTTTACAAGGTGCAATTAAACCAAGGCCTATTCTGAAATGTGAACTACAGCAGCAGCTTTAATTAGGACCAGTAGGACAACATAGGAATTCTTTATAAATAAATTGTGGGTCATTTTCTGCATGAAGAGAAAGAGCACCCTTCTCCCCTCCTCCCAGATCCCCTAATCCTTCTGATAAAAAAAAAAAAGACAAGGAAAGAAAGAAATAGATTAAAGGGGAAAATGCATCTGATAGTGCCATTGATCGTTACAAAAAAAATTAATTTGTTCTTTGTTGTGAACTCTTTCATCAGGAGAATCTCTATCAAGTGTAACATGATTTTCCCAAAGAATGTCCTTAGGGCAACAGCAGAAGCAGTTCACTCAGAACCCCAGCCAGCGTTCAGCTCCAAATTGAACCAAGGCGATCAATTTCTAAGTCCAAACAATAACATTTAAACAAATAATACAAAGGAACCCAGAACAAGTAATGACATAATTAAAAGGTAGCCTTTGGAGGACTGGGAAAGTTCTGAGTTTAAAAAATCATCAACGTCAAAGTTCCAGGATGGGAAAATCAGTAGTGAAATGTGCTCATACTTCAAGAGAAGTTGTTTTGAGAGGAGAATGTTTCTCTATATTTCAAATGTTCAAAATAGAGTTCAGAACCTAAGAAAAAGGGAAGCCAGACTCATATATATATATATATATATATATATATATATATATATATACACACACATATATATGCACATATATGCATATATATGTTTATATGCATGTATATGTATATGCATGTATATATGTATGTGTATATATGTACCTATATATTCACACAGAGAGCTCTATCTCTCTATAATCTAACTACCCATCTTTCTACCTTTCTATCTATATCCTCATCCTCTATAGGCTCACTGAAAGCATTATTCATGTAGTTTTAGTAGCAAACAGAATTATGGAAATTATATAACTTTATCCTCTTCACATGTGATTTTAATTTCTTCCATAATTTAAAAACTTTATCTTCCATAAAGGTTTGAGCTTTTGAGTGTTTGATATGGTGACATCTATTAAAATGCTTTCTTAATTTTTTATGGATCCAAAAAATGTTTTTTCTGGTTAATTGTAGACAATAGTTTCATTCAGTGCTCCTCTGGGCTATCTCAATATAATAAAAATGACAATATTACCAAAGTTAATTTGCAGTTTTAATGCCATACCAATCAAACTATCAAAAGGGTACTTTAGAAAACCCAATAAGACAATAACAAACTTCGTCTGGAAAAGCAAATGATCCAGAGTAAGAAGGAATTAATAATAAAAATAGAGTGATGAAAAGGTACTTTTTTCACCTCAAAATATGCACCAGACACCAAAACCATTTGTTGTTTATTAAAAAGAAAAAAATTGAGAAGTAGGTCAGTGGAACTGACTAGACAAAGGTGAATGAAATGGAACTCAACATCCCCATGTTTTATAAACTGGAAAATGTAAATTACTTAGTAAAACAAACAAATAAACAAATGAACAAAAAACTAACAATTTGGTTTAAAAACTGCACTGGAAAGCAGTCCAGAAGATGTTTGGCTCAGACCAATATCTTATGCATTTTGCACAGTAAATTCAAAATAAACATGTGACTTTTTATAGTAAATGTCAGAGCATTAAAAATAATTAGAAGAGAAGTATATGATATAACTCTCACAGCCTTGGAAAAGAGATATATTCTTCACCAAACAAGAGGTAGAGACAATTGTGAAAGATAAAATGGAGAATTTTGATTACATAAAATTAAAATGCTTCTATCCACACACAAAAAATTAAAACATAAAATGTAATGCAATAATGTATGCATTTGCATGTTTCTGTACATCATGCATGTACATGCATGCACATATACTTTTATGTCTATATACACATATGCATACAAATAGAAACATGTATAGGTCTATACATATGCATGTACAATGTGTGAATGAACACATTTCATGTATAAATATAAATTCATCTATGTGTATATATGTAAATATATACTGGTATATATACACACATAAACTTATATAACATAAAATATCTTCTTGGACTGCATTTAGTTGATTGGACCTAGAGAACCGTTGTTATTCAGTCATTTTTCAGCTGTGTTTGACTCTTCCTGACCCCTTTTGAGGTTTTCCTGGCAAAGCTACTGGAGTGGTTTTCCATTTCCTTTCCCAATTCATTTTGTAGACAAGGAAACTGAGGCAAACAGGGTTAAGTGACTTGCCCACAGTCCTACAGCTAGTAAGTGTCTGAGATTAGGTTTGAACTCAGATCTTCCTGACCCCAGGCTTGGTACTCTATCTACTGCATCATCTAGTTGTATGTATATATACACATATATGTAGATGTGTATATGTGTGTATACATACACATATTAATACATACATATGCATAAGTTTCTATTTACTAGTCATTTGGCACCACTATCATCCTACAAAATCTTTCAAAGATCACAGACAGCAGATCATTAATTGTATATAACAATTACTTCCTAACTATGGAACACATTTCATTTGCAGCTGGTGACTTGAACTCACCAAGGATGGTTACATCCTTTCCTTTTCTCAGCTTTCAAGAAGCAATTTTTATTGTCTTGTCCTCTTCATTGATTATTCTTGCCAGAAAAAAATGGAAGTATAATGAGAGTTTAGCAATTCTACCTTCTTTTTCTTATTTGTTACCCTTACCTAGTTTACTACCAGCAATTGTCTTATCCTTTTCTTTGCCCTTCCTCTTTTCCCCAATACAGGAAAAAACAAACAAACAAAAGTGTCCCACAGGAAAAAAGAGGAAAATCCTTCTAGGCCTTGTCACTCTTTATCAGTTTCATATCATTCTGAATTGTAGTATGACTGATATCTTTACAGGACTCTGTGATATTTTAATATTCATCATCTACTTTCCTCTTCATGCAGTAAATGACTAATAATTCGAGGCCCTTATCACTACTGTACCATGCCCCATGACAGGTTTGTGATTTTTTTTCTAAGCTCTTCTACTACTTCTGCTTTCCACCTAAGTAGTCTGTAGCATAGTCCAAAGACAATACCACTTGTTTCTGGTTCTCTTGGTCTTTTTCCAATGGCTCTTTAACCTTCAACCACTACTCTTCCAGTACTTTTTTCCTTTACTAAGTATGGGTGTTCCCTGTTCTTGTTACCCTTGTCTTACTTATTTATCATTCTGATTTATTACAGGTGAGCTCATTAACTCCCATTGATTTAATTATCATCTTCTTGTTATTGATCCCCAGGGCTATTTTTCAACCCCTCATTTCTCTCCTAACCTCCAGTCTTTATTGGAACTAGATGTTTCAAAGATACCTAATATGCAAGACATTTAGAAGTAAATTCATCTTTCTCTCATAAAGTCTTCCTATAACTGTCATGTGCACCGCCATCTTCACAATCACCCAAGCTTACAACCTCAATGTCATCCTTGACTCCTTATTTATACTCCCTGTACATTTTTGTTGCCAAGTCTTGTCATCTTATGCCTTTACAAATATTTCTCCTACACATCCCCTTCTCTCCACTAATATAGCCATCGCCCTGGTGTGGCCCCTTTTCATGTCATGCCTGGATTCTTTGTGATAGCCTATTGACGACTGTCCCTGCCTCAAAGCCCTCTTGGTTCAAGTCCATCTTCTGCTAATGTGTCACATCTCTCTTAATCATGAGTATGACCACGTCACTCTATTGCTCATTAAAATCCGGTGGGTCCCTATTGTCTCCAGAAGTAAATATAAAATATTTGACTTGGTTTTTAAAGCCCTTCATAAACTGCCTTGTCTGCCTTCCTAATCTTTCACTGACCTCAATGTCCTCAACAGCCTTTGTCATTGTATTATTCGATTTAGGGATTACCCCAGCCCTTGCATCTTTTTTCTCTCTTATTAATTCTTTTCTCACTGGCAGCTTTATAAGAGAGTGAATGAATAAAATTTTAAAAGGGCTGTTATTCAAAGCAGTCATCATTCTTACTTGTCAAGTCAACAGACAGTTAAGCAAGTTGTGCCAAGCACTGTGCTAAGTGCTGGAGCTAAAAATAGAAATAAAAGAAATCATTTGTTCTCAATGAGCTTATATTCCAATGCAGAAAGAGGACACATCAAAGGAAGCTGAGAGGTCAAGGGGTTAGGTGGGGAAGTACCTTTGGGGGACATACTAGAAAGGGATATCCAGAAAGTCAGAAGCAGGGCTCAGAAGAGAATGATAGAATTGACCATATTAATTTGAGCTTCTTTAAAAAGTATGTCTAGGAGCAAATGACCAATCAGAAGAAGGGGACACAGGGCAGAGTGATCTACATAGGAATATGAATGGGGGAGAAGGTCAAAGGTATGAGATAAACTAACATGGAGAAATTATCTGGTGATAAATAAAAGGCACATTTGAAGAACTTTAATACTTTGATGGGGCCCTAACTACTTTGTTTTGGGTACCCCTTATAAAGAAGCAGATTTGGGCTGTAGTACAGTGGATAGAGCACTGGTCCTGGATTCAGGAGGACCTGAGTTCAAATCCAGCCTCATAACACTTACTAGTTGTGTGACCCTGGACAAGTCACTTAACCCCATTGCCAAGCCAAAAAAAAAAAAAGATGAAGAAGCAGATTACAGCTGATCTGTAAAGCAGATGTCTATTAACCTGTCTGGCTCTTGTCCATACCCTTCTGCAAATTCTCCATGGGGAATCATGAGTTAGGACCTTCTTTTAGACCCTACAACATTTTCTGGATACCATTAGAGCATGCCATCATTCCATCAGTTACCATTCCTTCTTATTCTGTCATTGACATCTTATCTGGCCATGTATCTTGTGATCATATCCTTTAAGTTATTTCTCCAGTCCTGTGCATCAGTGACAAAATATTATAATGTGTTCATACTCACAGTGAGACATATTACACTTTGAATGACCCTGACCTCTAGTTCTTCAAACACTGGGTAATGTTATGATTCACAATCAAGTGAATGCTGGTGAATGTTTAACAACCAGTTCTCCAAAAGTGTATGACCTACTATAAAATTTATTCTCATTATTAACTTTTTCTCCATCAGTTTCTTAAGTCTAGAACTCACCGACACAATAAAATGGACCCTGCTTTATAAGGTTTTGCTGATTTCTGAGAGGTAAATGTTCACATTGAAAAATTTAATAATCAGCTCTGGTAAACCAATTTGAGCTGGTTTCAGTAACCCCCTGTTACAGCCATATAAAATAACCAAAAGATAATATTGCTGTTTAAAATGGCCTTTTGTTTCAAAGAGAATCTTGAGTCACACAAAATACTAAGTAAGTGCCCAAAGGCAGTTCAGTCCACTCTCTTCCTTTTATTCAACTTTGTGTTTAGCTCATTGTCCTTTCTCTATGTCAGTCCAAGGTAGTTGGAACTGATTAACCAACAGTGTAGATGATTCATCTAACTGTACAATCATAATTTTGGGCAATAAATATTCACAAATTTTGTTATTGTGTTATTGTTCTTTTGGTTACATTATTTTTTTAAGGCAATTGGGGTTAAGTGACTTGCCCAGAATCACGCAGCTAGTAAGTGTTACGTGTCTGAGGCCAGATTTGAACTCAGGTTCTCCTAACTCCAGGGCTGGTGCTCTACCCACTGCACCATGTAACTGCCCCATTGGCTACATTCTTTAATCCATTTGCTAGCACTCACTTTCTTCAGAGACATAATACATCTCATTGAGACTCTAAACTATTTTAGAAATCACTGCATTAATTGTATCATATACTAATGTATTACAGAGTTTCCTTTGGAGTTCAGATAACAAAATCCACTTTGCTGCATTTAAGAGTAGACTACAGTATGGAAGGAAAGTCAAAAGGGAATCTGAGACCCATTGGCTTATATTTAATTGTGAGCCTGTACTAAACTTCCTTGTTGGTGGTACAAAGAGGGACTTTATATATAAACAGTGCCCCTATTCCCATTCTGCCAAGAGCAAGAGTATTTCAGCCTAATGATGTTGAAAGATAACCTTCCTAGGCCATACTGAATTCATTACAAAACAGTTCTGGTGATAAAGTCACCATGTCATCCTTGCTTGTCTGAACTAGTAGGAGAAAAAAGAATGAGTTAGAATGTGCAGAAATGAATCAGGAACTTGAAGTGATTACCAGCCTCCCCAAACAGCATTTCTTAAAACAGAACTGAGAAATAACTATAACGACCATTGACTCAATGCACATTTCTTAAGTACCAGAGTGCAAGACGTCATGGGCCTGTGGGGGACACAAAAAGGAAAACTTCCTACAGCAGTTGACAATTTAGAGAGGGAGGTAAGTACCATCACTCATAATTACAATTCAAGGCAGAGTGTGAAAATGCCATAGGAGAAGTAGTCATGGCCTGTGGTGAGATTTCAGAGGAAGGAGCAATAATTTGAATTTGACGGATCATGGGAAGTAGGATTTGAGCTTGAAAACAGGGAGAATTTTGACAAGCAGAGAAAAAGAGAGATGGAAGGTGAGGTTCTTCCAGGCAGATGAGATAGTCTGAACAATGGCCCAGAGGCAGAAGAGGGTTTGATATATTTGGGGAAAGGAACATTGTTATGTGATTCCATTGTATAGACAGAGGTTCTTAACCTGAGATCTATGAAATTATACCCCTCCACACGTGTGTATATGTCTGTAGAGAGATTGATAGATTGATCGATACATAGATAGTTAACTTTCAAGTTCATTATTGGGGAGTCTTGACATCTAATGAGAGAGATTAAGTTCCTACCCACTTGCCTTGGGCACTCTTTACTTATAGCTTTAGGTTATGATTCACATGTACAATTGCCCAAAAGGCAGTGAATAGAATGGTACTCTACCCACAATATGAATCAAATATACAGCAGAGAGTTTATTGTTACACACAAAAGGAATGCTAAACACGGAACAAACATAAAAACACAAATACGAAACCAAACAACCTTAAAACTGGATTCAGCAATACAGGTCCATATTTGAACAAAAACTCACCAACAAAAAGTTAAAATACTTAACTTATAGTTTCTTTTACAATCTTCTATGAAGAAGGTACTTACAAATTGTGAGAACATAAAGCAGTTTAGAACATTCCTAATTAAGCATTTTATATTTCCTTTTAACTCTGCATTGTCCAAACAACCACATTTCTACTGATAAAATGTCTAGGCATAGGTAGTTCCTTTTTATTTTTAGCCATCTTCTCAGAGCACTGGAATAGTTATTGGGTCTTCCTTCCCACTTATAACATTTATCTTCTATCCCAGGTGACCCATCTAGGACCTCAGGACCTCTAGAATTCACAAATCAACTCCAAACATAAACATATGCATCTTGAGATGGGTACTCATTCATCTAAGGTCAAGAAAGAATGAACACAAAAAGGCAGCCCACTCCCAGGCTCAGGATTGTCTAGGGAGACCTAGTATTTTTTATCCATGTGCTCATGGCTGCAAAGAAGGTGGGGTGGAGGGATAGACAATCTACTCTTCTTGTAACCCCACCTCAGGAAGTGGCTCCAAAGGGCACCTACGTATTCTAGAGCATTGTTCCATTTGAAAGGCTTGCTGATTCGTAAGCTAATCAACTCATTAGCTGAGTCTTCAGCTGCATAGCCAATAAATGTACTCTTTCTCATTTGAGAATACAAACCCTCATCCTGGGCTTCCCTTTGGAAAAAAATGTGGCCCAAAGTTCTCAGTGACCTACTGAAATCAAGAAGAGCTCTTGGCAAGTTTCATAGGATGGCTTTCACAGCAGGAATGCAAACTAGGTCTCACTTTATGTCATGCTATAGATACAACACTGGATTTTGAGTCAGGAAGACCTGAGTTTAAATATTTTCTCCAAAATGTGCTAGTTGTGTGACCTTAAGTCCCTTAACACGTCTCAGCCTCAGTTTCTTTATCTCGAAGAGAAGTAACAATTGTGTCCACCTCACACAATTCTCATGAGGATTAAATGAGGTAGTATATATATAAAATGCTTTGCAAATCCTAAAGCACTATATATATATATGTATGTATGTGTGTGTGTGTGTGTGTGTATGTACATATGTAAAAGCAAGCTATTGATTATTATGCCATCATCTTTCAGATATGGTGAAGCCATATTATAGAGTGGATTAAATGCTAAGTGAAAGTCCAGTAACACTGGAGTAAGAAAAACTTCCCTGCTGCTATGTGATTAAATTATAAAATTGGGTCCCTGGGGGAAAAATATCTTATAAACAACTTAAATAATTTAACTATAGAATGTTTTAGTATTTCAGTGTGTGTGTGTGTGTGTGTGTGTGTGTGTGTGTGTGTGTGTGTGTTGAAGTTGGGAGTAGGTGAGGATATATGAGATTGTAGAAAAAAATGTTTGTGAACCTTGGCACCCTTTTAGATAGCAAAAACATGTTTAAGAACTAATGAATAATAATGAAAATGACCTTAGAAGGCTACTCTCTGCCAACTCAGTATTGTTCACTATAATATACTTTGTAATGGGCTATCTACTCCCTTTTTACAGTATCTTAGGGATGGGCGTTACATTTTGCATGAAGTCTGCTCCTTTCTCCTACACCCTTCCTCCTTTCCACAGCCGAGTTATCAGGGTGATCCAGTAAATTTTCAAGTAATCAAGCTAAATTCACCTTCCCATTCCATGTTTCTATTTCTCTTTCCTCTGTTCCTAGAACAGGAAGTGATTCATTCCTGTTATTAGCATTTATGAATTTTATTTATTTTTTTTCACTATTCACATATGACTACAGAATCATCATTAAAACATTACATGAAACAACTTTTATTCATAACTTAGCCCTTACATTACTTGTTCATAAAGAACTTTACACGCATAATATTCTTGGATCATAGATTGAATTAGATAGTATCTCAGAGATCCTCTAGTCCAACCCCTTTATTGAGCAAGCTGAAGCATAAAAAGGTAAAGCTCTTTGCCCAATGTTGCTGAAAGCAAGAAGGAGCTCAGAATATTAAGGCAGTGGGTCCTTCATGATTTCTTTTTTTTTTTTCTTAATTTGTTAGGCAATGGGGTTAAGTGACTTGCCCAGGGTCATACAGCCAGTAAGTGTTATGTGCCTGAGGCTGGATTTTAACTCAGGTCCTCCTAAATCCAGGGCCTCTATCCACTGCACCACCTAGCTGCTCCTCCTTGATGACTTCTGGACATTCTCTGTGTCCATATGAGGCCACCAAATCAAATGTTTTGATCAATAGCTTTGGCACCCATATGAATGACAAAGGATAGGGAGAAGGAGAAATATTTTCATGGTGAAATATGTTATTTGTTTTCTTTTAGATCCTATCTTCTTGGTTCCTGAGCAAGTTGTAAGAATAATGGGTCATAATGCTTGGAGTAAGACAGAGGGCCACAGATCTAGAGATGTAAGGGACCTTGGAGGCATTTAATCCAACTTGTGAATTTAGTATATTGTCATAGGTCCTGTGTTTATATCAATTGTTAACTTATACTTTAAAAATGACATACAATATGTTATACATAGAATTTATGTACACTCACCTTGCCCTGCCCTACTGACTCTTTGTTATAGCCAATAAAGAAGCAACATGGGTGATTGGCAATGACCTTAAGGTTATGGGGAGAAAAGAAGATGAATGATTGTTCTACTTTGACTAGTTTAGAAGAGGAACTGAAGTGGGCTGACATTCTAGGTTGAAATTGAACATTTTGAGAAGCTTAATAATCAACAAATCACTGATTCTACTATTTGAAGTAAATATTGGTCATTAAACCACTTTAAGACTACCTTTATGTGGCAAAAGACTTTACATTTGTTAGTTTCACAAAACATGCAATAAATTCTTTTTTCCACTGCCACTCTTCCATGTCTTCATTACTAGAATCTTCAGAGGTGAATCTATATTTCCAATTATTTTTCTAACATAATACTTAGACACTCTCTGTGTTGGCCATGTGTTATTTTTGAGTCTTTCTTTGCTATGCCTTCCAATGTACTATCTCCTATTTATCCCCAGGGCTTGTTCTACTAGATCATGCTACCTCTTAGCCTGTGTTCTTCCTACATTTATGACCCTGGGTATGGCTTTTTATCTTTCTGGGCCTTAGTTTCCTTATTTGTAAAGTAAAGGTAGTGGACTACATCATAGGAGTTTAGATTTAGATATAGAAGGGCCCTCAGAGATTATCTAATTGTACCTTATTATTTTGAAGATGAAGAAATTGAAGTCCAGAGATGTTACATGATTTGTCCAAGATCAAGTAGGTAGCCAGGGACTGAGTTCCTTAATTCCAGCTAAGTTAATGCTATATATCCATCACTGATTGCACTATAGCACATTGCCAGTTCCATTCAGCAAAAACAAAAACTAAAAAAACCAAACAAACAAAAAAACCAAACCAAAACAAAAACCTTATGTTTCTGTTATATCCCACCATCCCATGATCTAATATTACTAAAGATAATGCTGAATTCCTACATTCCCTTAGTACTATTCAACATAGCTCCATTTATCATTATCTAGATATTTTGGCCCCAGGGTTGACATTTTTAGTTGAAGTAAACCTAAAAAAAAGTAAATCCAAAGCTATTTGAAAGAGTTTTGCAAGTACAAATGTCATGAGTCCCATACAAAAAAATTTACCCTAATTTAAATGTCATTTACAACAAGCTCCCTTCTCTCTACTCTGTATTTGCTAATTCCATCACAAACATTCACAAAGCTCTTGACTTGGTTCAGACTCATCTGCTCTTTCTAAATCAATGCAGAGCTTTGCTCCTGACTTTGTTGTGCTCCACTTGTTGACATACTCTTTTTTAGTAAGTCTGATTCCCATATTTAGAAAGGACTACTTTCCCCAAGGTGGACATATCTATCTTGCATTAGTGGCAGGAATGCCAATTAGCACTAAAATACATTTTAAGGTGAAAGAATGCCAACTTTCATTTGCTTCTCACTAATTTTTTAATAGGCATTTTTTCTTCAAATAGCCTGCTCAGAAACAGGCTTAAGTGATGGATGCTGTGTTGGAATCTTTCTTTGTGCAATTCTTCATCTGCGAAGTGAGGATAAGAATACCTGTGTCACCTTCCTCACAAGATTACCATGAGAATCACAGAACATCAAGTATGTAAAGAACTTTGTAAGCATGAATCTTACATACGCCAGCTGTTATACTTTGTCACCATTAGCAACAAGGAGGAAGATGACACATTAATGGTCTATTAATTATATTAACCAAATATATGAGTCATAAAGACTTTCTTAGAAAATGGAGGGTTTGGGGGGCAGTTAGGTGGTGCAGTAGATAGAGCACCCGTCCTAGTGTCAGGAGGACCTGAGTTCAAATCCAGCCTCAGGCACATAACACTTACTAACTGTGTGACCCTGGGCAAGTTACTTAACCCCATTGCCCAACAACAACAACAAAAAAAGAAATTAAAAAAAAAGAAAATTGAGGGTTTTATGATTGTGATTCAAGATTAGGTCATTGCCACCAATAACTACAGGAAAATTCCCTTTTAATAGCCCCAATTTATTAATTAATGCATACTATACAAAGAAATGAAACTGCATCATATCACTCCAAGTTGCAAAATATCAACATCTACCAAATATCTTACAAAACTCAAGATAGTGGTCAAAATTAGCATTAAAATCTCACTGGTTTTCATAAGCAGGTAGACAGATCCCTACACCTAAAGACAGATCTCAAAATATCCTTTGAAAATTAAGAAATAAGACTATCATCACAGACAACACTGGTGCTCCCGATTGCCCAGTTTTATCGCCGATCCAGAAAGTTTTAAGAAAGATATCTTTAATAGATGTTGCCATACCGAATGCTTATAATGAAAAACCACCAAAACATAAAGACCTAGAGAAAGAAATCTAGACAACATGGGAACTGGATAAAGTACATTTCATTCCTTTCAACTTATCTTTCTTGCAAATAACTGGAAGTTAATGTTCTTTGAACCTGTAGATGAAGAGCTTATATACCAATATTTTTATTTATTTTTTCTAAAAACAATCATTCTAGCCACTTGAGCAATAGCCTGGAGAATTGTTAATATAAAGAAGAGCAGTATAGTGACCAGTCACCAAGATAGCTCCTTTCTGAACTTCATCAAAATAAGATAAGAACAAAATAAGAAAAAATAATTCAACCTTTCCATCTTTTTGTGTGTCAAAATCTCAATATACTGAATTGCCAGTGTGCTCTGGAGTTTATAAGTTTATCTACATTATCTAATGACTGACTTTACATAATTTTCTGTTATCTAGCTCTAAATTTTAATTATTCTGGTTAAATAATGTAAAGAATCCTAAGAAGTTGACTGAAAATAAATGGAAATAAGTTCAGTAAACTTGCAGGATATAGAAAAAAATCTACACAAAATTTAAGCATTTCTACATAATGCCAATGAAAACAAGGAGGAAGAAATCAAAAATTAAATTGCAATTTTTCCAAAACAGTAATCCTCAAAACAGTTTTGTGCTCATTACAAAATAGAAAAGTGGATTAGTGAAATAGATTAGTTGCACAATATAGAGAAGCAAGTATGTCTAGTACTGTTGTATTTGATAAGTATAGAGATCCCCATATCCTGAGACAAGTACTTTGACAAAGACTGCTGGAAAAATTGGACAGAAATATGGAAGAAATTAAATTTAGACTAATATCTTTATCTTATGTAAAGAAAAACCCCAAATGAATATGTGACCTAGATATAAAAGGTTACGTTATAAATAAATTAGTTTCTGATTAGTGGTTTCAGAGATGTCCAACTCTTTGTGACCCCATCTGGGGTTTTCTTGGCAAAGATACTGGAATGATTTGTCATTTCCTTCTCCAGCTCATTTTACCGATGAGCAATGGAGGTAAACAGAATTAAATGACTTGCCAGGGTCACACAGCTAGTAGATGTCTTGAGGCCATGTTTGAACTCAGGAAGATGAGTCTTCCTGACTCCAGTCCTGGCATTTTATCCACTGCACCACCCGCCTAGCTGCCCTAAATAAATTAAAGAAACATGGGGGAATATGTTGATCCCATCTATGGACTGAAGAAAAGTTTTTGAACACACAAAAGAGAAAAAAGGATCACGGAACACAGAGTGACTAATTTTGATTTCATAAAATTAAAAAAAAAAGTTTTTGTGCAAATGAATCCAATAAAATTAAGATTAAAAGGGAAACAACTGAGAAAACATTGAAACAAGTTCCTCTGATAAAGGTCTCTTTTCCAAGATATATAAGGAACTGATTCAAATTTGTAAGAACGAGAATCATTTCCTAATAGTCAATAAATTATCTAAGAACATGAACAAAAAATTCTCATTAAGCCATATGAAAAGCATACTTCAGAAACTTCTAATTATAGAAACATATGTGAAAATAATTCTGAGAATCTACTTTGTATCCATCAGTTTGGCCTTGAAAACAGACATGGAAAATGGTAAATATTGGAGAGGAAGTGAGAAAACAAACATATTGTTCCACTAATGATGAACTTATGAATGAGTGCAACAATTCCGGAAAGCAATTTAGAAATACACACAAAGCATTATTAAATTATACATATCCTTTCACCCAGCTATACCATGGCTAGGTCTATATAGAAAAAGTGATCCAAAAATATGAAAAGGTCTTACATGTACAAAAATATTTATAGCAGTTCTTTTGTACTGACAAAAAAATGGAAACTAAAAGGATACCCTTCAATGGAGTAACAGCTGGATAAGTTGTGTTAAATACATGTCATTAAATAATACTACATTGCATGAAATGAGGAAATAACTTCAAAAAGAAATGCAAAGATTTGTATAAACTGATGCAGAGGAAAGTGAGCAGAACCAGAAGAAAAAAAATTGTACTATACAACATCGATGTCATAAAATGAACAATTTTGGAGGTATTTATAAATCGATGAATGAAATGAGCAATGGCAGGAAAATACAATAACATTAACATTGCAAAGACAGCCTTTGAAATCTCTAAAAGCTAGAGTCAGTGTGATGACTATCCTTGATTCCAGGGAACTGGTGATGAAATATACTCTTTACCTCCTGACAAAAAGGTGGCAGATTTAGGCTACAGAATGAGAAATATATGTAGTCTACTGCCAATAAGGGAATTTGTTTTGCTTGATTAATTATATATGTTACAAATTAATTAATTTTTCTTTTCTCATTCTGCTCCACCCCACTAGGTTAGTTGAAAAAAAGGGAGAGAAAATAGATTTCTGTTCATTAAAACATTTAGAAAAATAGAAAAGTGGGAAGAGTACTACAAATGTGTACTGTTTCATACACTTTCAGATGAGGTCACTATTGTTTTACTGAATTGTTTTGTTTTGTTACAAGAAATTCATCACTGAGTGATGACTATCTACAAGACTGAGATGAAAACCAAACACATCAATAAAACATACACAATCCACCAAAGTAATCAATTAGTAAATTTATCGGATACCTGCCAAGTTAAAGGGACTCTGCTAAGTGCCATAGGGGATTGAATGTATATATCCTTGAATATTTATAGAGCTCTTACTATTTGCCAAACACTCTGCTAACTTATGAGTATACAAATAATAATAATGAAAGGAGACAGCCTCTTTTCTTAGGTTGCTCACACTTTAAATGGGGGCAGACATCACCTAGAAGAAAGTTCATCTGTAGGTCAGATGGAAAGTCTTAGAAGTGCTATGGGTATACTGATTGGTCAGATGAAAAAGTATAGAAGTACTTAAGTTATTCATGTGTTTAAGATTACAGTACCCAGGAACTGCAGGGCACAGAGGCAGGGCAGGCTTGTTGGTATTCCCTATCACCAGAAGGAATAGAGTTGTGAACTTTCATCTTATTCAAATCCCATGAGCATTCAAACAGCCAAGGCAAAGGAGAAGCCATTCTCTGTTGTCAGGGACCACCCAGTTTTGCCAGGGAGTTCATAGGATTATAAGATCATAGATTTTAAACCTAAAGGGTAATTAGAGGACATTAATTCCAATGCCCTCATTTATAGTTGAGGAAAATGAGGACATCATGTTATGTGACTTCCTCCAAAGTCACACTGGTAGGAAGTGTCAAGGGTGGAATTCAAATTCAGGAAGATCTGCATTCAAATCCAGCCTTAGACACTTGCTAGCTGGGTGAGCCTGGGCAAGTAACTTAACCTGTTTGTCTCAGTTTTCTCATCTGTAAAATGAGCTGGAAGAAAAAAATGGCAAATCACTCCAGTATCTTTGCCAAGAAGTTCCCCGCACAAAAAAAGAAATCATTAAGAATTGGACACAGCTGAAAAATGACCTAACAAGTTGGTGTAAAATTTTAATGGACTTTAAATGAGAACCTGAGGAGTTTGGCTTAATACCAAGGACAAGCAGAAAATAAAAGAAAGAAGGAAGGAAGGGTGAGAGGGAGGGAAAGGAAAGGGAAGGGAAGAGAAGGAAAGAGAAGTTAAAGAAGGGATGGATAGAGGAATCTGTGACTAGGATTTGGGAAGCAAATAGGGCTGATGATATAGATTTGCAAATTATACATGTAGAAGCTATAGTTGAAGCTATGAAAATAAATGCAATTTTCAATGATAGTAAACAGAGAAAAGAACATTTGTGAATACCCACATTTAGAGGGTAGGAAGATAAATTCAAATCAGTAAAGGAGATTTTTAAAAGGGGAAACAGTAAAGTAGAGATTATGAAAGGACCAGCTCTGCAGTCAATGTATATGAGTTTAAAATCCTACTTCTAAAACTTACTACTTATGTAACTGAGGGAAAAATCATTTAATCTCTCTGGATCTCAGTGTTCTCAACTACTAAATGAGGTAGTTGAATGATATGGCACCTGCAGTTCTTTCTAGCTCTGCATCAAAGATTTATAATCTTATTATAAATGGAGGGATCAGAGAAGCATATGTGTTTAATGTGTATATGTATATACATACATATATGTATGTATGTGTGTATACACATGTGTATGTGTGTATGTATTCCTAAAAAGAACTGTTGGATCTAAAAAAAAAATTTCAAAAGAATTACTCTGTAACAATGTAATCTGCATATATGAGGCATGTTGGCATTTGGGAAGGAGTCCACATTTCAAGGATAAATCAAAGTCGGTCCCTGACCTCAAAGAGATAATATTCTCTTGATATGAACAGCACCAGTAATACAGACCTGAGTCTGTATTTTTGCACATGATCAATTATACTAAATAATATGGCCCTGGGCTATATGAAATTAATATATTTTGTGTTCTGAAAGAAGCCATAGACAGTTTAAAAAACCTAACACGTAGAAATAGAAATTGGAAGGGTAGCATTCCTTTGCTAGATGGCTAGATGAGATTATAGATTTAGAGCTGGAGAAGACCTTAGTGATCTCTGTGATTTCAAACATCACTTAAAATCTGTGTAGCTTAGTTTACTTATTGGTAAAATGAGAGATTTGCATTAGATGGTTCTAAAATCCCTCACTATGATAGATATATGAACATAATATAATCTTCCAGTTTTACAGATAAGCAAACTGAGGCTAAAGAAACATGAAGTGACTATGTTTATGATCACAAAGGTAATAAGTATAAGGGCTGGAATTTGAACTCAGGCCTTCTGACTCCAAAATCATCCATCTCAGTGATCTGCTAATCTTTAAAACTGCCTCCTAGTTTCACTCTCTGTGTATTTATTTGGCCACCCTTCCGGGGAATGACTAACCCAGGCCAGTCAGAATGATTCTGGCAGCAAATAAAAGCAAAGCAAACAAACTAACCAAAAAGTTTCCCCTAATTATTATGAGAATTAAGTACATACATTAATTATTTGGAACAATCAATAATTTTGAAATGATTTTTTACAGGAATGGTAATGAACTTGTGCATCTTTTAGCAGTAGGCTTGCTGAGACCATCTGACTTTGAGCAGATGAAACCAGAATGAGCTGACTTCCACACCTTTATTTGGTTCCCTGTCAGTTGAGTACTGAACCTCATGCCATGGACATATATTTCCCCACTCTTATGTTGTGTTTTTAATTCTGTGGTTTTAAGGAATACCTCTTATTCCAAGGAAATGGGCAAATTTATAGCTCTTAAAGAACATACTTCAATGACTATTAGAGGTAATGTTAATGTTAATATTAATAATTAGAGGTAAAGTGGGATTTAAACTCATATCCATTGACTCTAGAGCTGGTCCTTTCATAATCCTTACTTTACTGCCTCTTCTTCAAAAAATTTCCTTTACTGAGTTGAATTTATCTTCCTACCCTTTAAATGTGAGTATTCACAAAGGTTCTTTTCTCTTTTTACTATCAATGAAAATTAAATTTACTTCCATAGATTTAGCTATGACTTCTACATGTATAATTTGCAAATATACATCATCAGTCCTATTAGAGCATTTAGGATGAAGAGGTCAAACTTTTTAAGGATTAGTTAAATCCACAGCAAAACAGGATAAGGTTCACTGAAGCACAAAGGAACTTTCAGTCAAAAATAAAGACTGGCCAAAAAACTGAGAAATGATTGCTGGGAAATAGTGTAATTAATCTTCAGAAAATAAACAGACCATCAGAGGGACTTGGTATTGAAAGGATCTATTTTTGATTCTTTTTACAGTATAGTATAGGTTTCTTAGAAGACCACTGAGGGGCAGCTAGATGGCACAGTGAATAAAGCTCTGGCCGTGGAGTCAGGACGACCTGAGTTCAAATCCAGAACACTTGACACTTACTAGCTGTGTGACCCTGAACAAGTCACTAAACTTCAATCCCTCACCAAAAAACAAAAATAAAAAACAAAGAAGCAAAAAAAAAAAAGACCACTGAGAAGACCATTAAAAAAAAGCTGCTAGCCAGTGATATGAAGGGTGGAAAACTGCTTCTCATGGTCAAAACACTACATAGTTTAAAGTCTGGGAGAGGGAAAAAAGTATAATCTGTACTTTAAAAAAATCTCACTTTTCCATGCAATGGTATATCAAAACCATTGTCAGAGGAAGTTCTAGAGAGCCTGAAATATATGGGTAACTTTATCGTATTGTAATACGTATACTCATCAAAAATGTTTGAAGTGTTTACTTCAAGTGGATCAAGAACTCTTATCCCCATTGAGGGAATGGTGAAATCTGATAAGGTTATGTTGAGAACCAAAATTGTTCTAGAATTCAGAAACTCCTAAATAGAGAAGGAATACTGCAACATAGACTCCCACCATGCCAAGAAATTCACCTAAGAGAGAAATTAACAAGTTTCAAATGCCTGTGAATTTATTTTATTTAAATTCCATTGAAAAACCTCTGAGCTTTATTCAAATATAGACTTAGAAAAATGAACTGTTCATTAAAGTTATGCTTTATATGTAATGTAACAGGCATGGGGTTTCATGAAGAAGAATTAAACAAATGTTAAAATTTTGCAAAAGCAGTCAAACATTCATTAAGCCCCTACTATGTGGCAAGCATGTATGTGTGAAAAACTAATAATAAACAAAAGGAAATGATGGTCCTTATTTTCAAGGTAGTTGAAATGTAATGGAGGAGATAGTATAGAAAAACTTTTATGTACAAACAAGATATATGCATATATATATGTATATATAATATATATATATATATATATATATATATATGATAAACAATATAATATGTGGAACACACTAGAAGATGAAGTTTTAGCTGGGACCTGAAGGAAGCTAGGGAAGAAAGGAGGTGGACATGAGGAGGAAAAGTATTCCAAATGTGGGGAACAGCCAATGAAAATGTCTGGAGTCTGGAGATGGAATGCCTTGTGTGAGAAATAGCAAGGAGGCTAGTTTCATTATGTCACAGAGTATGTGAAGAAGTATGAGGTATTAAAAGACTCTCAAGGTAGGAGGGAGCCAGGTTGTAAGGGCTTTGAATGCCAGGAGATTTTATATTCAATCCTGGAGGTGATAGGGATCCCAGTATAGGAAAAGAGAAGAGGGCTCAAGAAATAGCCCTGTGGGACACCTCTTGATTAGTTTTACCCTAAATGAAGATCTAGCAAGGGACTCTGGGAAGGAACAGTCAGAGAAGTAGGAGAACCAGGGTAGAAGAGTTCACAGAAACATAGAAAGAAGAGTATAGTAAAGAGAAGGTTATCAGTAGTGGTAAAGGCTACAGAAAAGACCCCAAAGATGAGGATTTTAAAAAGTCCATTAGCATTCGGGAAATGAATTTGGAGCTATACCTTCCTCCAATGTAAATCATGCATATCTTTTGACCCAGAAATACCAGTAGTAGATCTATTCCCCAGAGGTCAAATAAAGAGGAAAAAAAGACCCGTTCATACAGACATTTTTATAGAAGGTCTTTAACTGGAAATTGAAGGTTCCCATGAATTGAGTAATGGATGAACAAAATATAATGGAACATTATTGTGTTATAAAGAAATAATGAAGGGGATGGTTTCAGAAAAACCTGGGAAGACTTATATGAGCTGATGCAAAGAAAAGTGAGCAGATCAGAAGTACTTGTACAATAGCAATAATGATGTAGAGACAAACAACTTAGAAAGATTTAGGAACTCTGAGGAACACAAGGACTATTTATAATGCCCAAAGTCTCATGGTACCTCATGCTCCCTTTATTTTTTTGTTTTTGTTTTTTGAAATGGTACTTCCTCCAGGGGGCAGGTAGGTGGTGCCTTAGATAGAGCACCAGCCCTGAAGTCAGGAGGACTTGAGTTCAAATCCTGGCTCAGACCAAACATTTGACACTTACTAGCTGTGTGACTCTGGGCAAGTCACTTAACCCCAACTGCCTAAGAGAGAGAGAGAAATGATACCTTCTCCAGACAGAGGCAATAGACTTTGAATGCAGCCCCCTGAAGCATTTTCAGACATAGCTAATGTGGAAATTTGTTTTGCTTTATTATATATTTGTCATGTGGGGATGATGAATTAAATTACATGAAAAAAGTGCCATTTGATTTGGTAATTAAGAGATAATTGGTAACTTTGGAGAGAGCAGTTTTTGTTGAATGATGAGGTTGGAAGCCAGATTGTAGACAGTTAAGAGAGTAAAAGGAAATGAAATAGAGGAACTTATTATAAATGGCTTTACCTAAGAGTTTATTCACTAGACAGATAAAGTAGATATTGGATGCTAACTAATGGGGATGGATGAATCGAGTTAAGAATTTTTGAGTATGGAGGAGATACAAGCATGTTGGTAGGCAGAAGGGAAGCAGACTTAATATGAAGGAGAGAGTGGGGATGATGGAGGGAGGCATTTTGCTGGAGAGGATAGGATGGAATGGTCTTAATCATGCATGTTGAAGGGTTTCCCTTTGCAAGGATTAGGGCCACATCTTCATGTGAGACAGGGGTGAAGGAGGAGATGGTGACAGGAGACATCTGGGTGATATGATATGAGATGAGGAGGAGAAGAGGGAGCTCTTGGTGAATGGCTTTAACCTTTTCAATAAAATATGAGGTAAAGTTCTGAGCTGAGCGAGTAGAAAGAGGGGGAAGACGTAAGGTTTGTGGGTGGATAAAAAGGTTTGAAAGAGCCACAATGGTGAATAGGATAGTTAATCAAGGGTGCTGTAAAAGGATTGCATAGCAGCAGTGAGGGTCCAGCTGAGGTAGAACCCAATGTCAAATCATGAAAAGAAATGACTGCAGCAAAAAGAGGACATAGTAAATATGAGAAGTTTGTAAATGTGTAAAATACTGTAAGATATATCATATAATTCTCTAAATTCAATTATTTTATTTTGTCCCAGTTAATTTTCATCTCTGCAATTATATCTGAAATAATGGAGCACATGTCACCCAATGTAGAGAATCCTAAGTATCCACAGGCATTGTGGGAATCATCCTATACTCTCTATATCCCCTCCTTCTTTAGAAAGTGAAAAGAACATTATTATAAAGAACTGCTTAGGAACTGGGTAATGTAACTCATTGTGACTTGGAAGTCATAAGAACAAAAGATTGCAAGAATTTTAAAAGGCAGTCAAGCTTGCATCAAAAATGTCTTCGTGGAAGAATGAGTGTTCTGATTCCTGGGATTTGAGTAAATGCAAACACCCTTTCAAAAGGTGAAGGCTGAGAAGCTTTGGGAAAACAGGCAGGAAGAAAGTTTTGCCAAGAATGCTTCAGAAAGCCTTGCCCTGATTTTGCACTTTCCTTAGTGAATTAGGTGTCAGCTCTAAAGTGCTATGAATGGTATGTGGATACTTAAGCAAATCTTTCTGTTTAAATGCAGTCCTACTGCTAGAGCAGACAGATATTTTGAAATATGATGATCACTTCTGATTTCCTTTCCCTTGTTCTTCATTGCTAAGGACATTTTCGAGATAATATGATTGCTTTTTTTTTTAGTGGTACATCTGTTCTTGCTACATTGTCCTCACTTAAAAGTTGAAGCTTCTCTTTGGGACTTCACAATTGGTTGCAATAGGGAGGCTTATGGTGCAATAAACAGGAACTATGACTTCAGGTGGGTAATAATAGTTAAGAAGCCAAGATTCTAGCTTCCAAGTAAATTCCCCTGCTAATTAGAACAAGGGAGAAAGGAAATCCCTAACTCTTTAGTTCATGAGCAAAATTGTTTCTAAACAGCATGGTTTCTGGTGAAGTCAGATGATCTTTTAGGTGGAGATTATCTGGGTCTTATGGGTTTGTTACACAGCTGTTGCTGCTAAATTAATTCATTCTTAGTCTTTATAAAAAAGAAATCTCTTCCAGCCCATCTCTCAGAATCACTCCTGAACCAATTGCAGTAACTTAGTTGTCAGAAAGATTACTTATATACAGAAGGGCTGCATGGTGTGCTGGAAAGCACGTTGGCCTAGAGCTCAGACAGGCAATGCATGACTTCCAACTTTACCATATATGGCATGACTTGGGAAAAGTCAATTCTCCTCTCTGGGCCCAGTTTTCTGGGCCAAAACATGAAGGTGTTTGGTAAGATTATTTCCAAAATATTTTCTATTCTACAGCTAAAATTAAAATTTGAGCAGTTACTGAAAATGGGAAAGTGAATTACAGTTATCCCTTCCACCTCATGAGAGTTTAGGGAATAACACCCTCATGATCTGCAAAATCCATATAAAATTTTTTGGCCCTCCCTTCGTACCAGAGAAGAAGTCTGAATTATTATGGTGTTTAAAGATAAAAGATGTTGATATTATACAATACTATACATATGCTTTATGCTTGTCTGAGTTTCTAAACCTTTTCTGTTCACCTGGGGCCTTTGTACCTTCTCCAAAACTCCTAAAAAAAATCCCCATTTCATTTGTTATACTGACCTGCTATCTATAGAAACCACCACGGGGAAAGTTATGATGTGGACGGGATAACTGTGTATTCTATTTGATGATGGGAATGGGGAGTCTGGGCCTGTAACTTCACTGGGTATAGGTAACTTCCATTCTGTTTTTAAAAAGAGAGTATTTAGAAAGGCAAAGGATAGAACATGGAGGAATCATGAAGGATTTGGAAGAAAATAATTTAAAAAACCAGCAAGAATTATTGAGAAGGAGTAGTTAGAAAGGTAGAAAGAAATCTACAAATGTGGCATCTATGAAAACAAAAGAATGGAGAGTATCTACAATGAGAGAGTGGTATTCAATGACAGCTGGTTGTTGCCCTACATTGTTGAAGAGGACCAAATTGACATCCCTATGGTAACATCTAGTTACAGTGTGTCTGACTGTGGCTGATCAGACCAACACGCGCTCAGAATGTTCTACCACAGGTTGGGTGCAAACAATCCATGTGACCATTTGTGGTGGATTCCCTAAATTTGTGCATCTTGTGTTTCTTTCGAGCTACTGAAGTTCTGCTTTGCTCATAGAGCACATCACCTTCTCTGATGTGGGCACGCCATGCTGGGCAGTCCTGTGCCAATGTCTCTCATGTCACACAATGAATTCAAAATTCTTAAGAAAGACCTTGAGACTATCCTTATATTGCTTCTTCTGACCACCATGTGAATGCTTGCCCTGTGTGAGTTCTCCATAAAACAGTCTTTTTCACAAGTGTACGTTTTGCATTTGAACAGCAAGGCCAGCCCATAAAAGTTGTGCTCTCTGAAGTAGAGTTTGAATGCTTGGCAGTTTAGTTCAAGAAAGGACTTTGGTTTCTGATGCCTTATTCTGCCGGAATCAATTCTTCAGAATCAATTCAATGATACAGAGAAATCAAAGAAAATGATTGGGGGAGAAAGATAATTGACATTAACAATTAAGGGGTCATTACGACATTGCAAGGGCAGCTATGTGCCATAGTGGATAGAGCACTGGGCCTATAGTCAGGAAGACCCGAGTTCAAATCTAGCCTCAGACATTTACTAGCTATGTGACCCTGGGCAAGTCATTTAACCCTTTTTGCCTCAGTTTTCTCATCTGTAAAATAAACTGGAGAAGGAAATGGCAAACCACTCTAGTATCTTTGCCAAGAAAACTCCAAATGGGGGTCACAAAAAGTTGGACATGACTGAAACGGCTGAACAATAACAAATGATCTTCCAAAGAGCAGTTTCAAGAGAATGGTGGAGTAAAATTCTGTCTTCAAAGGTTCAGGAGTGAGTAGAGGGTAAAGACAAGGATGTAAAAGATCGTGGTAGAGGAATAATCAGTAAGACTCAGTGCCTGATGCTAGACATTTGGGACAAAGAGAGGGATCTCATCAACGGAGCCTTGTGAATAAAATAGACGATCTAACCTGACAGAGCGAAGTCCATACTTGTGACTTCAGCTTACCGTCTTCTTATGCTGATTCACTTTCCCAAACAGTCTAACTTGAAACTGGTTGTTGGTTTAGTAGAATCCACTTAAGTGTAAATAAGGGATGAACAAGGTATGCACAAGTGCCCCTCCTGATTCCGGAAGACCACTGGAGCTCTGTGCTTGCACAATTTGGGAATGACCAAGCAATTCTTTTTACTAGCCACTTGTTAGGAAGAGCTGATGACTCAGTGGAACTTTTTAAAAGGTGGTAGATCTGCACCGATACCATGCCTGCTCATTGAGGGTGAATGCAAAGATTCTACCTTGGGCTTTCTCTTCTCTCTCTGCTCTTTCTTTCAGACAGCATCCTTGTTACCTCCTTTAGGATTAACTCCCAGATCTCTCCTGAGCTCCAGTATCAGGTCACAAACTGTCTAATGGACATTGCAAACTAGATGTCCCAGAGACCTATCAACATCCCCAAAATAACTCATTATCTTTCTTCCCAAATCCCCCAAATATCTATCAGTTTGGAAAGCATTAATGTTTTTCTAGCCACTTAAAACTGGAACCTCAGTGTCATCCTTAACTGGTGACTCTCTTTTCTCTCATGTATGCCATCAGCTACCAAATCTGGTTACGTCTTTCTCCACAACAAATCTCTTGCAACTATCCCCTTTGTGTAAGGTAGAGCTTATATTTACTCATGTCAGGACATGATTCACCCAGTAAAACGCAAAAGACAGATATCATTCCATTCTTGCCTTTATATCTAACTGCGTAGTGCCTTGCAAATAGCAGGCATTTAATAAACGCTTACTTCCTGGGCTCAAATTCTTATGTATATATTGTCCTCCTCCAGTAGGATATAAGTAACTTTAGGCCAGGGATTGTTTTATTTTTCTCTGTGAATAACAAGTGCCTGACATATAAGATCTCAAATACTATTCAAAGTGAATTGAAAACACCCATTCTTATCCACCTATGCATCAATAATAGCCAGTATTTACATTGCATTTTAAGGTTTGCAAAGTACTTTACAAGTGTTATCTTATTTTTAATTCTTATAATTATCCTGTGAGACAGTGCTATTATTATCCTCACTTTGTAAATGAGGAAACTGAGGCAGACAGAGATTAAGTGACTTGTCTCGCAGGTCATAGACTAGTGTCTGAGGTCATATTTGAATTCAGGTCTCCCTAATTCCAGGTGCAACACTCTTTCCTCTCTGTAACCAAATTCTTTATCTGCAAAGTGCCAATAATAGTACCTGGGTTATCATCCAGAGTTGTCACAATTTTTAAATTAGATAATGATTACCAAAGTACTTTGTGGAGTTCTCTATGATACAATATTGATCAGTCAGAGTAAAGGAAGAACAGAGGAAACTGAGACAAGATTCCAACATATGTGTGGCTGTACCAGACCTAGAAAAAGAGATTGTCTGCCCCTTTCTGTACCCCTTTTTCCCCCACCCTCCCCCAACTTTCTCCCTTGGGGCAGAGACTGATACCAGTGAAATGTGAATTTCCCAGACTGGGAAGAGGCAGTGACAGCTTTCCTGGCCAGACCTGGGGGGAAAGAACTATCAAAGACAAATACAACAGAAAGTGAGTGATAGGAAAACATAAGGAAAAAAACACTGGAAAACAAACAAACAATGTTGTAAACCTCAAACATTATATAAACATCAGCTATTATTGCTGTTGCTGCCATAAATATTGTTTTTGTTATAATTATGTGACAACTCATATACAAAGAAACTTATCAGCAAATAGGCCAGTTTTCCTTAACTAATCATAAACATAGATACAGAAGCACTAATTATTTCTGCAGATTAATAACTAGAAAGCAGGAGAATAAGACATTTCATCAACCCTCAGTTTGAGATCCATGGGATTGCTATAGTTCATGGCCCACAGACCAGATTATTTGTTCAGAAGGAAGAGAGAGGGGAGGAAATTTTGCATTTTTGCCTATGGAATGAACGTTGATGACTTGAATTTGCAACCTCTGATGCCCTTGAGCAAGATGTGGAGTTGTCTCCAATCCCTTTGTTGTTGGCATCTAAAAATAATCCATTAAAATTGTTCTTCCTGACATGTATTTTGAGGCTTGGGTAACTCTATTGCTTTTTGGGATTAATTCTAGAAACTCACTTCAGTTTTACTTCCTCTGCAATAGGTGAAGTAATAGCTATAATTATGTGGCGCTAAGAAATGTGGCAGAAAGTGACTGCCGCATACATTTGTACATGAGTTATGAAAGCGTTAGTGCTGGCAAGAGCGGGAGATTTTGTAGGTTTCTTGCTATCTGCTAGAATATGGAATGTCTACTTTCATTTGAAATATTTACTGGGAGTGCTTATATTGAGAATAAAAATCGTACTTCCCATTCTCTTACGGTGATAATAATAATACTATTAACTACTATTTATAGAGTGTTTCAAGGTTTACAAAACACTTTTCATGTGTGACCTCATTTGATCTTCACAACAGCACCATGCTATTGTAATCTTCATTTGACAGATGAAGAAACAGATGGGGACATTTTGAAGAACTTGCCCAAGATCAGTATTGATGGCCCAAGTATCTGAGACAGAATGTCCTCTTAGGTCTTCCTGACTCCAAGTCCAGTGCTCTATCCGCTAAGCTACCTAGCTGTGAGTTTTAGCTGTCAGAACGTGAGTGTGTGTGTGTGTGTGTGTGTGTGTGTGTGTGTGTGTGTGTGTGAGAGAGAGAGAGAGAGAGAGAGAGAGAGAGAGAGAGAGAGAGAAAGACAAGAGAGACAGAGACAGAGACAGAGTCAGAAACAGAGAGACAGAGACAGAGAGACAGAAAAAGAGGCAGAGGCAGAGACAGAGATAGAGACAGAGAGACAGAGACAGACAGAGAAAGAGGGAGAGGCAGAGACAGAGATAGAGACAGAGACACACACAGAGACAGAAACAGACAGAGAGAGAGACTGTGTGTGTGCATGTGTGTGTGTGTGTGTGTGTGTGTGTGTGTGTGTGTGTGTGTGTGACATAGTGGATAGGACACTAAATTTAGTCAGTGAAACTTTCATTTCATCTCATCTCAGGCAGTGGATATGTGGCCCCTGGCAAGCTGGTTTTCTTCTCTCAGTTTCCACATTTCCTCATCTATAAAAAGAGGCATTTGGCATCATTGCAAGGGTAGCAATGATGAAGTATGCTACTATGTCCTATCCAATCAGAAAGAGGATTTCATCAAAATGAAAAATGAGATTTTTTTTTAAAGATATGAACAAAGAGGGAATCCGTTTTGCTTGACTGTTTATATTTGTTACATGGGTTTTAATTTGTTTTTCTATTCTTTTTTTCTCCCGTAGAGCTAAGGATGGAAGGGTAAGAAATGTATTTTTGTAAATAAAGAAAAAAACTTTAAAAAATAACAGCAAGAGGCTGGACTTAGCCTCTCAGATGCCTTCCATTTCTAAATCCGTGCTTAAAATCTCTCCCTTCTTTCTTAGTTCCCTGTCACTATTCAGGGTACCAGCATCTTCCTAATCACCCAGGCTCACAGCCTAGGTGTCCTCTTTATCTCCTCACTCTCTTACCCCCGATATCTAATCTGTTATTAAGTATTACTGTTTTTACCCTCATAATATCTGTTTTACATATCCCCATATCTTCTCTGAAAGGGTCACCACCTTGGTTCAGGCCCTCATCACCTCACCCCTGGATACCAACATGTATATGCTTCGTCAGGTCTGGAACAAAGAGCCTGGCTGCCCCTTTCAGTATCCCCCAGCCCGAAGAAATCAGTTGGGGCAGAGACTGATACCAGTGAAATGTGAATTACGCAAAGTGTGAAGCCGCTATTATTACAATAGCTTTCTGGTTTGTCTCCCTACCTCATCCCTCTATTCCAGCCCATCCTCCACTCAAATGTCTAACTGATTTTCTTAAAGCATAGGTATGATCTTGTAACACTTCCCCACCTCACTTCTATATTCAATAAACTCCCATGACTCCCTACTACTTCTAGGATCAAATATAAAATCCTCTGGCCCTTGATGACCTGGCTCCTTTCTACCTGTCCAGTTTTCTTACATCTTATTCCTCTCCAAATATTGGGTAATTTAGTGACATTGACCTCCTTGCTGTCCCTTGCACATAATACTCCATCTCTTGACTCTGACCACCTTCACTTTCGATCTCTCTTCCCATATGTAGGCCTCTTTCCTTCTTTATGCTTCTTAGTTTCTCTGGCTTGCTTTAATTGCCAGCTATTTAGAAAGACCAAGGGCACCCGTTGCATCCTGGGCCATTGCCGTTTAGCCGTGACTTTTGTCCTGCCACTGGACTTCGATGACCCTGGATGAGAGAGTGAGGCTGATGACTTTTTGTATCTCTGCCTCACTTAAATCCAATTCACCCACAAATCAAGGACTCACCCCATGATGTCCTCCTTGAGAATGAAGGATGAAAAACAATAACAAACTCCCAGCCTCTGCAAGAAACCTTTGCTAGTCCTCCTTAATCTTAGTAACTTCCATATAAGGCTATCCCCAGGTTATCCTGTACATATTTCATTTGTTCATAATTCTTTCCATATTATCTTCCCCATCACAATGAGTTTCTAGAGACCAGACTCCCCCTCCCCCACCTTTCTTTTAATCCTTAGCCATAGTAGGCGCTTAATGATTACTAGTTGCCTGACTGATTCTTCTCATTTGATTCTCACAACATTCATGTAAGGGAAATGGGAAAGATAGTCTCCCCATTTCACAGATGAGAAAATTGAGGCACAGATAATTTGTGACTCGATGAAAGTCAAGTAAATTATTAGTGGTTCACTTGGCAGTGAGAAAATAATTAGTGGCGGATTAAGCTTTAAGAGGTTTATCATTTAGGAGCAGAGATTAGGAATAAGCCTTAAATCAGAGAAATAAGAAGGAATTCTTTCATCTGGAGCAAATAAGAAAAAGAGAGGGGTGACATCCATTCCATGCTGATCAGCCGAGGTCTTACCTTCAGAGGCAATTGGAAAAAGGCTGACCCTGTGAGAGGGGTGCCAATGTAAGATTTAGAGTACAGAAGGTGGCAAAGGCCCTTAGGAGTTGTGAGTGAGGAACATACTGGTGGAAGATCATAAAATTATGTAAGGGCCCTACACTTACCACAAAGAGGAAGCATACTGTCTAGATTTTGGAACCCTCAGGAAAAGCCCTGATCACCCTGAAGCTGTTGTATTTAGCTTTAAGAATTAAGGGTATGCTTTCTTTCTTTTTTAGCCTTATCACACTCACACACTCACATTCTACATTGAATCTCCAATACCTACCCCATCATTCCTAAATTTTTCAGTATAATTCCTATTAACAATAGGCTCCAATTCTCATAATGATAGATCTGGCTGCCCCCTTTATTATCCCTCCCACACACACCCCCATCACTCCTTTTTAAATTACTTTCTCTTCTATCTGGTTCAGTTTCAACCTGGCAAAAATATTGGTTCTGACTTTGACTCTCTAATTCCATTGCTACTCTAGTTGACAGGATATATTTCCAATAATCCCATTTTGCCATAATGCAGTGTTCTTCTGGAATTTGACAAATATAATAGGAAGATAAAACAGAAAAAATGAAAAATTTTAACAAAATATAAGAAAAATTGGATTTTATAGAGTTTTGGAGAAATTTGAATGAGATGCTGAGAATGTGCTTTTTTCATAGTCATGATGCTTGAAAAGCTAATCATGTTATAGGATATGAATCAATCAGAATAAATGCAAAAAAGTAGAAATTCTAAACACAACGTTTATGTACCATAATGCATTAAATAGTAATCAATAAAGAAATATGAACAAAATATGCTGACAAATGTGAAGGTAAAAAAAGAAAAGCTACATCCTAAAATAATGAGTGGTTCAGAGACAAAATCGTTGAAACAATATTAAAAATATATTAAAGCAAATAATGGCAGTGCTACAAGATATAAAGATGTATGCAATGGAGCGAAAGCAACCCAAAGAGAAAATTTCATGTCTCTGAATATCTTTATTAACAAAAAAGGAAAAAGAAGGGATTAAATGGAACAATCAGTTAACAATTCGAACATTAACAAATTAAAAATGAACAGAATAAGCCCAAAGGTAATTTTATTTTTATACTTAAAAGATGAAATAAATATACTTGAAAGTTAAACATAAAAACACTAATTGAACTTATAAGCAAAACAATATTTTTAAAAGAAAAATACAATTGATTAAATGTTAGGTTAATTTGATTTTTTGAGAGAGGTTTGCTATATTATAAATTGCAAATAACAACAAATAAAGAGTTCATAGTGAATAAAGTATTATGTCTAGTTATATGCCAACAAAGCCCAAAGTTTATGTGAAAGGAATGAATATCTATAAAACATAAAATACCTGAATTAAGAAAACAATTAATAGATAACCTTAACAACCCAATCTTAAAGAAAACAAACAAATAAATAACAAGTTCATTAAACAAAAGAAAAACCCTTACCCACAAATTCTATCAGACATTTTAAGAATGGGTAAGGAAAACATTAAAAAATTTACCCCTCCCACACAAATGATATAACTAATTGCTTCAGCAGAGTAATACAATGCAAAATGATTCCAAAAACATCATCCACATTTCTGTTACTAACCAAAAGAAGGAAAAATAGAAATAAAAATAACATTTAAAATAGTAAAAATGAATTTAAAATCTGTCAGTAAATAAGCCAAGGCAGAGTCAGCATGCACATCAAAATAAGCAAATGTTTTTTAACAGAAATAAAGGCAAATGTGTGCAATCAGTGTGGGTAATAGGTCAAGATCTGAATTCGTTTACGCATGTAATTCTATACCTGTAAGTGTAAGGTTTAGCATTAGATATAGAGCATATAATTAGATATAACCAAATGTGAATATATATACATATGCATGCATGTATATAGGTGTAGATGTATATATACATGTATGTATTGTACATATACATACATATATTACATATACATGTGCGCGCGCACACACACACACACACACACACACACACACACACACACACAAATATACATCCCATACGGGAAAAAACAAAGATCCATGGAAATAATAAAAGAAAAATGGTAAAGAAATGGATGCGACATTTTAAAAATTCCAAATTGTATTACAAAGAAATAATTATCAAAACAGGTTAAAAACAGAAAAGTAGATCAGTAGAGCTGATACTGAAGATTTAGAAACAACAAGCCACATTGAAATCGCTCTCAGCAAGCATTTATTGAGCACATCCTATGTGACAATCAGTGTACTGGGTGCTGGGGATTCAAAGACAGGGTGATACCATCCCCAGTTCTTACTTCTTCAGCAAAAGTCAATAGTCTGGGGGGCAGCTAGGTGGCGCAGTGGAGAGAACACTGGCCCTAAAGTCAGGAGGACCTGAGTTCAAGTCCAACTTCAGATATTTGACACTAGCTCTGTGACCCTGGGCAAGTCACTTGGCCCAGATTGCCTTAATGCCCCCTCACCCCCAAAAAAAGGCAACAGTCTGCTTTGTTTAGCTAGTTGGCCTCCACAGTGATGAAGATAGAGTTTGGATTCCTCTTCCGCTGCCTCAGACAACTCTCTAAGACTAGTTTATGAGTAGGTACTGACCTGTATTCCTACAGAACTTTTATTCCCTGAGAGTTCCTTATACCAATGAGATCACAGGTCTGGTCCTAGTCTATCCCAACTTCTAAGGCTAAAGAAGATGCCACCAAAGGTATGCTGGGCACTGCTTTCATATTTACATATCATTCTACCTTTGGTTGCAGTCATAGCACACTCAGGCACTGGAGAGGAAGATTGTGAGACAATAGCCTGAGAGTCTAGACTGGGGGGGAGGACCTCCAGCCTCGAGGCCATACGTGGCCCTCTACATGGCCCTCAAGTGCAGCCCTTTGATTAAATCCAAACTTCACAGAACATATCTATTTATTAAGGGGATTTGTTCTGTGAAGTTTGGATTCAGTCAAAAGGCTGCATTTGAGGACCTAGAGGGCCATAGGTTCCTCATCCCTGGGCAGTGCCATAAGGCTATTATCATCCTCAATGCTCCATGCTTTCTTACTATCACCATATCCAATTGGTTGACAAGTCTTGTCAGTTTCAGCTTCCTATCTATCTCTCCTCTATGCTCCCTTATCTCCTTTGACCCTGCTGTCCCCCCTGGGCAATACGGCAATAATGATCTGCTAGTAGGTTTCCCAACCCCAGGTGTCTCCCCATTCCAATCCATCCTCCATTGAATGGCCCCAGTGATCTTCCTAAAGTGACCATGTTACCTCTATATCTTTATTCAATAGCTCACTGGCTTATCTCCCCCGCAAGATCAAATATAAAATTTTTTTTGGCATTCAAGGCCTTAATATCATGGTCCCCTTTCAAGTCTTCCTACACTTTACTCTTCTTCACATACTCTGGACTCCAATGACACTGACTTCCTTGTTGTTTCTCACACAAAGCCCTCCACCTCCTCATTCTAAACTATATACAGAGTAGTAAGCCCTTGGTTTGAATCCTGCCTATGGCATTTATTAGCTTTGTGATCTCGACAAGTCACTTTAATCTCTTCTAGTGAGGTTCCCTCATCTATTAAGTGGGGAATCAAACTACTAGTATTTTCCCACCTCTCCCCATTGTTGTAAGGCTCACTTTCGTGATAATTTTTGTCAAGTGTTTAGCAAACCTCAAAACACGGGTTAGCGAATATCAGCTTTATCATCATTATGTAAATATAAGGTACTATTATTAGTTTCAAAAGTTCCAGATTTGAGGACTGTGCAGACCAGCGAGGCATGGTCAATTTGCTTCTGGATTCTTTCCAACATAGGTCAGTTAAACCTTCCCCACCCCAAATAAACTGCAAGCTTGTGGCTTACTCTTTCTGTGTACACAATGGAGGGTCCTTCTGCATCAGGCATGATGCAGGCCTTGCTGATTTTCTATAAAGCTATAGAAAAATCAGGGGTTCAGTGAAAAGCATGAGATCACTGTGGGAAGGCTCCAGCTGATCCCAGCTTAAATGAGTAAAGCCACCAAGACTTAAAAAAAAACCCTTCCAATGTTGGTTTTCAAATCCTGCCTCTCTTGCATGAAATGTATTAAATCGGCTAAAGCCTGCCCACTGATGATATGTAGGCTGGCATTTCTGTAAGTGAAAGAGATTATCTTTTGCTGACCATTTGTCACTTCAAACTGACTGCAGATCACAGAAGGGTGAGGAGCTTAGCTTCCTTCACTCAGGCTTTGCTCCAGAATTTACAAATACTCTTTGAAAGGGATAAAAATAGTAACAGTAGAACAATTATTTAGCTGCAGTCTTAAACATATGCATTCTCCATGAGCCACTTCACAGCACTTTCTTCTTTTTTTAGTTCTCAAAACCAAAACATTCATTTAAAGTGTTTCTTGAAAATAAAGGGCTCCAGGATGGCTACAGAGCCTTACAATCTAGCCATATGAGGATTATTTGAAGGCATTAGGAGTGTTGAGCTTGAAGATGTTCAGGTCACACAGAGAGCACAGGACACCTCAAGGACAGCTGCATGCTTCATTGGTGTGTATAGAACATCAGAAAGTCTAGAGAAAGATCCCCTGCATTTTGAATGGAAGTGATTTAATAATGATGATGCTGATGATGCTGAAGCTAACATTTATATAGCTCTTTCTATATGCAACACACTGTACTAAGCACTTCACAAATGTTATCTTATTTGATCCTCACAACAACTATGAGAAGTAGATGCCATTATTTATTCCCATTTACAGATGAGGAAACTGATGTAAACAGGTTAAGTGACTTTCCCAGAGTCACACAGCTAATGAGTGTCTCAGGCTAACTCTAAACTCAGGCCTTCCTGACTTCAATCCATGTACTCTATACATTATGCCACGTAGCTGCCTAAAGCACATATTGAGTACCCCAGTATGGGAAATCATACTTGGGGCTTCAACCTGCATTATTGGAATGAACATCCACTTTGATGAGCTCTTAGATGGCTCTGGAGGAGAAAGTCATTCTAATGAAGTTACTTTGCAAAGGCTTCCCTCACTTAAACCCTATTAATTTGCATGTCATGGCATCACCTCCCTGATGTCACAGTCCTCTTCTAGAATGAAGGACAAACAAAAACCTCTGTGAGTAGAAATAGGAGCTGCCCCACTGGGAACCACTGGAACTGGCCAGTTGGGCAACACAGCTTTCCTTTCTTTCTTTCTTTCTTTCTTTCTTTCTTTCTTTCTTTCTTTCTTTCTTTCTTTCTTTCTTTCTTTCTTTCTTCTTTCTTTCTTCTTTCTTTCTTTCTTTCTTTCTTTCTCGCTTTCTTTCTTTCTTTCTTTCTTCTCCAGTTGTCCTGATCTATATCTTGCCACTGGACCCAGATGGCCCTGGAGGAGAAAGTGAGGCTGGTGACTTTGCATAGCTCTTCCTCACTTAAATCCAATTCACTTTCACATCATGACATCCCTCCCTGATGTCATGGTCCTCTTCAAGAATGAAGGACAAAAAAATGAGTATAGGTTTAACCCTTCCCCCTCTTACTAAGCTGATGACTTTTCTTTAGAGTTTTAGAATCATAGAGTTGGACTGGATCTTCAAATTTGGCTATCCATTCTAGGATCACATCTATTGTAATTTTTGTTTTGGTGAGGCAATTGGAGTTAAGTGACTTGCCCAGGGTCACATAGCTAATAAGTGTCAAATGTCTGAGGCTGGATTTGAACTCAGGTTCTTCTGACACCAAGGTCAATGCTCTATCCACTGCACCACCTAGCTGTCCCACATCTATTGTATTTCAATAAATGGAATGGATACCAACTACACTACTTAAGAACACTGAACATTCACTTTTAGAAAATAACTCCAGTGTACTTTCCCTGATGCCAACAGTCATTATACTCTAATGAAGATAATATCAAATGGAGACTGTTTATTCATTAACTTCCAAGGAAGAATCACTTGGTTTCTAGAGAACATACAAGAAACAAAACTAAGATATTAAAAATGAGGTTCAGCAAAAATACCTGCTCCCTATGCATCTGGGAGCCTGCTGAGTAACAGAGATATAAGAAGATTAGGATAAAAACTGATTAAAGTCAATACTATGTGATTAAATAAACCTTGGCCACAGCTTGATGTTAGGAAATGCAAACATTTTTACTTATGCACCTACAAAATAGAAAAAGTCTGATCAATGTAGAAATCAGAGCTATAGGAGAAGAAAAGAAGGTGTTACAGAATTACAGTATCTTAGATTAAAGAAGGACCTCAGAAGTCATCTAGTCCAACTTTTACTGCCTCTAGAAAGACCATCACCTCCATTTATAGCCTGGACTCTGACTTATGTCTCTCTGTTCCAAAGAGTAAACTTTTGCCTTATCTTGCCAGGTCCTAGCCACCATGCCACATCCCAAACCATTCTTCCACACCACCTCTATTCAGACCTTCAACTCCACCCCCTAACCATTGATAATTGGGACTCCAACCTTGGTTGATACCATTCTATTAGATGACCTTGTGCTTTATCTAGCTGGGCCAGGCCAACCCATCTACATCATGTTGTTATGTTGCCTAATGCATACCTCTCCCTTACAGCGCCCCTTTGTGGTTGTTTCCTCCCTCCCCATTAAAATGTAAGCCCCTTAGGGGTGCAGAATATCTTGCTTCCTTATATTTGTGTCATTAATACTTGGCCCATAGTAAGTACTTAATGAGTTCTCTATCCATTCACATCCAACCATACATTACATTTCCATTTCTCTCTGTGTCTATGTAGGAATGGCTTGACAAGTGATCCTTCAGCCTTTACTTGAAGTTTTCCAGTGAATGAACCTTCTCCCTCTTGGGGTAGCCCATTGAACTTTAGAACAGTTCCCATTTTCAAAAAGTTTCTTTTTTCTTTTTTTAACTAATTAATTTTTAATTTTTGATATTCACTTCCATAAGCTTTTGAGTTTTAAATGTTCTCCCCCTCCATTCCTCCCTCCCTCCCCAAGATGGCATACAATCTGATATAGACTCTACATACACATTCCTATTAAACATATTTTCACATTAGTCATGTTGTGAGGAAGAAGTAGAACCAACAGGAGGAACCACAAGAAAGAAGAAACAAAAAAAAAAAAGAAAAAAAGAGCAAATAGTATGCTTTGATCTGCATTCAAACTCTATAGTTCTTTCTACAGATGTGGATAGTATTTTCCATTATGAGACTTTTGGAGATGTCTTAGATCCTTGCATTGCTGAGCAGAGCTAAGTCTATCAAAGTTAGTCATCATGCAATGTGCCTGTTACTGTGTACAAGATTCTCCTGTTTCTGCTCACTTCACTCAGCATCCATAGAGTCCATACAAGTCTTTCCAGGTTTTTCTGAAGTCCACTTGCTCATCATTCCTTATAGCATGATAGTATTGCATTACATTCATATGGACAACTTGTTCAGCCATTCCCTAATTGATGGTTATCCCTCAATTTCCAGTTCTTTGCCACCACAGAAAGAGCTGCTATAAATATTTTTGTACAAGTGAGTCCTTTTTCCATTTTTATGATCTCTTTGGGATACAGCCCTAGAAGTGCTATTGCTGGGTCAAAGGGTATGCACAATTTGATAGCCCTTTGAGCACAGTTTCAAATTGCTTTCCAAAATGGATAGATCAGTTTAAAATTCCACCAAAAATGCATTCGTGTTCCATTTCCCCCCCACATGTTCCAATATTTATCATTGCCCTGTTTTGTTGTGTTGGCCAATCTGATAGGTGAGATGTGGTACCTCAGAGTCATTTTGATGTGCATTTCCCTAATCAATAGTTATTTAGAGCATTTTTCATTTCATTATAGATAGCTCTAATTTCTTCATCTGAAAGCTGCCCGTTCTTATTCTTTGATTGTTTATCAATGGGGATTTTTTTCCCCTTATACAAAACCAAAACCCACCTCTCTGTAAAATCTAATTGTTACTTTTTTGGCACCAAGCAGAACAAGCCTTATTTTTCTTTCCATAATATTCTTCTGTGCCCTGTCAAGTCTTCCCCCCCCTAAATAAGACTACTGAGATTCTTCAATTAGTTTCTTAAGACATGGTCTCCCGTCACCTACATGTCCTAATTGCCAGATTCTGGTAGCTTATAAATTTATCTAGGTAGGATCCTCAAACATGAGACCAAAATTACTATCTTGTTTTCAAAATAATGTTGCAAAATTTTTTATCCTAAAACTGCATTGGCCTTTCCTGCCTGCCACATTGCACTGTTGACCTGTACAGAGCTCTGCTTTGGGGAACAGTATTTGATTTTTTATTGTGAGAATCAACTGAGAAAATGCATTTGAAAGCATTCTGAAAATTACAAAGCATTCTACATTTGTAAGGTATTATTGTTGTTGGGATTAATTAATATTTTACAGATTTTCTGTATCACCTACAATACCCAGCAAAATCCCAAACACATACTAAAAATACTTGAGATTTTTCATTATGATTAAAGTTAATATTCAGTAGCGTAACACAGTGGAAATTGGTCTAAATTTATAGTTATAAGACCTGGGTTTGCCTCCTAATATCTATGTGACCTTAGTCAGGTTATGTAAATTTCTTGGCCCTCAATTTTCTTGTCTATAAAAGGAGGAAGGCAGATATAATTTCAGAGGTCCCTTCCAGATCTAATGCCATGATCCTCAGTGCCAACACACACACACATACATATATACACACACACACACACACACACACACACACACACACACACACATATATTATTCTGGGAACTTTTGCTCTGTAAAATCAACAATGATGTTGAAGATGACATCAGTGAGGATTATAATGTTGAAAATGGAGATGAAGATGAAGAATTTCATTCAAGGGGCAGCTAGGTTACACAGTGGATAGAGCACTGGCCCTGAAGTCAGGAGGACCTGAGTTTAAATATGGCCTCAAACACTTGATACTGTGTGACCATGGGCAAGTCACTTAACTTCCATTGCCTAAAAAAAAAAAAGAATTGCATTCATTTGCAGATGTAATCTGTTCTAAGACAGGTGAGATAAGTATGCTAGGCAATGGCAAAGCTATTCAGGAGTTCTGAGGCCTAATTTCCTGACATCTTTGTGTATGCCCCTAATGTTAGTTAACCCCATCTTGTGTCTTCTCTAAAGTATATATAACATCTCAAAGGATTATTGTAAGGGGTACCTAAGGTATGATCATTAAGGACTTTGCCAATGACAATGTTCAATAATAATAGTTTTTTCATGTAGAAAGGTACCACTTTCCTCCTCACCAGGCAATAATCCAATGGCTTGGAGCCCAGTAAAAAAGGGGCCATAGGGATGATTTCAGGGAGCAAAATGAGAAAGAAAGTCACAGAAAAATCTAACTATACTGCTTACATAACTGGGACTTTGGAGCAATGATTGAATAGGCAGAGGAAGGGGATGATGGGAACATTCATTTGGAAAGGGAATAGTGGGAGAAAGCATTCAGTCTGAGGACTGACCCCAAATCAGAGGCAGATTTCTAAAAGTAGATGAAGATTATAGTTGTTTCATGTGTTAATAAGAATTTAACTTCTTACTTTTTTAGCTGATCTATCTGTAAGAACTCAAAGCAGTATAGGGTACTTTGTGTTCATTCTTCCTCTCATTCTAATATTCTGATTCATTCAGTAATCAAAGAGCTGAATTTGTAGTCAAAAGATCTAGATTCTATCAGTTACAAACTGATTCTGAACAAGTCACTTTACCACTTTCTGCTTCCCTTTCCCCATTTGAAAAATGAGGAAGATAATAACTTCACTATGTATCTCATAGGATTGTTATGATAATAAAATTAAATAATATTGGTATAGTACTTTATAAACCATAAAACATTACATAAAAGTTAGCAATTATTATTATTATTATTTTATCTTTATAAAGGAGATTGTTAAAAACAGTGATGGGAAAAGTGGCTGCACTGTGATTTTTCTTTTTTTTTTACATTTTTTTAAATTAAAAAAAGCATTGGGATATCAACTCATTTGTTATTTAGTTAATTTATTTTTAGTTTTCAACATTCACTTCTGCAAGATTTTGAGTTCCAAATTTTCTCCTTATTTCTCCCCTACCCACACCACAAGATGGCATGCATTCTGAATACCCTTTCCCCTTATCTGCCCTCCCTTCTCTCTCCCCCCTTCTCTTATCCCCTCTCCCCCCTTCTCTTATCCCCTTCCCTTCTCTTTTCCTATAGGGCAGGATAGATTTCTATACCCCTTTGCCTGTATATCTTATTTCCCAATTGCATGTAAAAAATAATTTTTGACATTCATTTTTCAAACTTTGAGTTTCAAAATCTCTCCCTTTCTCCCCAACCACAATCATTGAGAAGACAAGCAATTTTATATAGGTTATACATATACAATCATGTAAAACACTTCCATAATAGTCATGTTGTTATAAACTAACTGTATTTCCCTCCATTCTATCCTGCCCTGTTTATTCTGTTCTCTCCTTTGACCCTGTCCCTCCTCCAAAGTGTTTGCCTCTGATTATCCCCTCTCTTAATCTGCCCTCCGTTCTATCATCCCCCATCTCTTATCCCCTCCCCCCATTTTCCTGTAGGATAAAATAGATTTCCATACCCAATTGAGTGTGTATATTATTCCCTCCTTAAGCCAAATCCGATGAGAGTAAGGTTCACTCATCCCCTCTCACCTCCCCCCCTCTTCCCCTCCACTGTAAAAACTTTTTCTTGCCTCTTTTATGTGATATAATGTACCCCTATATCATTCTCCCTTTCTCCTTCTCCCAGTACAATCCTCTCTCACACTTTAATTTTATTTTTTAGATATCATCCCTTCATATTCAAATTACCCTGTGCCCTCTGTCTACATACACATTCCCTCCAACTACCCTAATACTGAGAAAAGTCTCATGAGTTACAAATATTTTTTCATGTAGGAATGTATCACCATCATCATCATCATGATCATTGTCCTTGTCATTGTCATCTCAATCTTTTTATCTTCTTCAAGTTCATATAGAAATAATCCTAGGTATAAGTGATGATCCTTTACTTCTCATTTATGGCTGAGGTTCTATGGACCATTATATAGATAGATAAAAAATCTGACTAAAATAACTGCTTTGTAGTTATTTTTATTATTATCACAGCATGAAAGGCAGTGTGGCATAGTGGATGCATAGCTGAATTCAGATCCAGGAGATCTTGAGTTCAAGTTCTGACTCAAACCCATCCCTACAAAGTAACCTTTGATGAGCCACTTAAACTCAAATTGCTTTAGGTGACTCTAAGACAAGGCAACTTAAATTATGAAGCAAGTGACCATCTATACTGGCAGAGGGAATTTCCTCATAGGGAATTCTTGGTCATAGGATCAATGATTTGGTGCTAACATGAGCACAGAGACCACATAGTTTAGCATTCTCATTTTATAGATGAGAAAATTGAAGCTCTAAAAGTTTGAGGAGCTTACCCAAGGTCACACGGGTAATAATGGCAGAGCCAGGATTCCAGCCTTGTTCTTATGATTCTACTTTTTAGCTGTGAGATCCTAGACAAATCACTTAATCCTGTTTGCCTCAGTTTCCTCATCTGTAAAGTGAACAGAAAGAAGAAGGATGTGGCAAACCACTCCAGTACCTTTGCCAAGAAAACTACAAATGGGGTCATGAAGAGTCAGACATGACTGAAAAGACTGAACAAAAAACTTCTGATTCCAATCTAGCTCCTTTTCCTCTTTATCTTGGTACTTATCATTTATTGATTTCAGCACACATTTATTAAGTACCTTCTATATTCTAGCTGCTGGAGATAAAAAGACAAAAATGAAAAACAAAGTCTCTTTCCTTAAGGTTGCTTATATTATACTGGTTGATATAACAAATCAATGGATAATTATATCTAAAATTGCAGTATGGTAATGTAGAAAGAGCTAATTTTAGATGCTTTCTACTTATGTGAAATTGGGCCAGTTTTTTCAAATCTTTGGCCCTCTCTTCACATTTAAAATAAGAGACGTGGACTAGATGGCCTCAAAGATCCTAAGATAATTTGAAGCCAGAGAGGAGGAATGGAAGAGTTCTAACAATTAGAGGGATCAGGATATTTGCTGTCATATGATATCAAAAATCTAATTTAGTTTATATCGTAAATATTTCAAGAAAATACAAAGAAGCAACTAATTCAATTCAAATTATCTACTGTGCTAACACTAGGGATACACAGAAAGGCAAAAATGGTCCCTTCCCTCAAGGGTCTTACAGTCTAATGATGGAGTTAAAGATGGACAAAATATAAAATAGCCTAGACACTTAGAATATTGTATGACTTAGCAAACTCAAGAAGCCAGTTATCAATAACCAGGGAATCTCTTTTCTGGAATCATATGGCAATCTACCATTATCATTTTTATGCTATTGCAGTGGAGCCAATTATTTACCTGAAAGATCTTATAGGTTTAATATTTTAAAAAGTTCAATGGATTAATTTTATATTCTCAGCAGGAAATACCTATGATTGGAAAAGTATTACTATGAATTATGCCTACATGCATGGACAAGACAAAATCTCTTTGTGCTAACAGGTGGAGTTGCAATTGATTAGCTAATTGGAGCTTTATGGGATTGCTTGGTAAATGCTGCTTTTGTTTTAACTCTCAATGTAAAAATTATTAAGTGCATACCATGTCTATGCATTTCCCGTCCCCATACTTCCTCGTATTTACCTCCCTTAAACTCCTCTTCCCTTTCCTTCTTCTTTTCTGTTTGGTCTTATGACATTATACTGTATTCTACTAAGATGGATGTTCATCTAAATGGAAGTAACAGAAATGATAAGCCTTCTGTAACTCGTAATTGGCGATGGCTGTTAACAAATTGCAGGCCAAAACACATTTGAAGAAAATTGATAGCCATTTGGAGGTAGAAAGCTGTCTGAGTTCTGCAGAAACTGTGTGTGAAAGGCAGAATTAGGGAGAGGGAGTAAAAGGTGTCAAAGGAATAGTGACAAAACAAGGCTGATATTTAATTTGCAGTATCAGACTTGAACAATGTAAACTAAGGGCTCTAGATATTTGTGTTGGAATCTTTGCTATCCAAAATTAATCTATGGGACATTTTCAGCAGGGAGCAGCTAGCTGACAACCAAACAGATGGGGACCACAGCAAAAATAATCATATGTCTGTTAGTGGAGAGCTAACTCATGTACACAGGCAAAAGAGAACATAACTAGATTAATGCCATTGCAATCCAGAAAGTGCTTGAGCAATCATGCTAAATAATGTAGTAAACTATTCCTTAAACTTTGCACAGTGATACTAGTAAAACTGGCTTTATATTTTGGTTTGTCTGTGATCTCAGAGATGTGAGTACTCATTCTAGACATGAGGACCACAGCTTATATCAAACGGTCTATGCTCTGTGACTCTTGCCTATGTCCTTCCACAAATCTCCACAAGGGGTCCACTCAATGTTCTTGGAACTTTCCTCTCCATCTCTTAATATTGCAATAATACAAATGGAGAACATGAGCTGTGCATTGGTTATCCACTTCTCATACTATATGATTGGTCCATCTTTTCTCATTATACCTTTCTCATGACATCCTTCACACCTTGTCTTCTGGACATTTCTTCATTGGTAAGATCCTGAAGTCAACTTATCCCTGTCATGCCCTGTTATTAGGAACTCTACAAATTTATTTTGTGGAAATGAATATAGATAGTAGTATATGTGGACCTTGTTTTCAAGAAAAATCTTGAATTCATTAAAAATATTGCATGAAAATAATTGAAAACAAAGTCAGTGTCCATTGATTGGGGAATGACTAAATGAATTGTGGTAAATAAATAAAATGCAATATTACTATGCTGTAAGAAATTATGCATGTGATGAATATAAAAAAGCATGGAAAGACCTATATGAACTGATACAGACTAAAGTAAGCAGCTTCAAGAAAACAATATACATAATTACAATAATATTAATGGAAAGAACAACCACCTGCCAAAATATAGAAAGTGAATGTAGCAAAACATAAAGATTAGTTAGGACTTGAATGAAGAACTGTGAAATGACTATACCTCCCCAACCCACCCTTTCATGGAAGTGGGACGTCTACACATGTTATGTGTTGCACATGTTTTGCACTTTATTAATGTATTAATCAGTTGCTTGGATTTATTTTTCTTTAAAAAATATTATTTGTTACATAGGGTGGCTCTGTGGCAGGGGCAGGTGGAGAGATTCTTGGGATAACTATGATAATGTTAAAAATGGAAGACATCAGTAGAACATATTCTAAAAAAAACTCTGACTTCCCAAATGTGATGCGGCCCACTTTTCTCTTCTTGTCAAATTCTTTGATTCATTTTTGACCTATAGTGTCTGCCTGAGAAAAATGACCATCTGTAGCAACTGTGTATCCAGTTGTATATCAGTCTAAAATTATCCTTTATGAGGTACCACAGTGACTACAGGGTTAGGAATATCTGATTTCAAAACCTGGTTCTATTAAAAAAAAACAATAAAATAGGTAAACCTTTGGTTAATTTAATTTAAAAAAAAGAAAGAAGAAAAGCAAATTACTAGTATCAAGAATGAAAAGGGTGAAGCTACAACCAAGGAAGAGGAAACTAAAACAATAATTAGGAATTATTTTGCCCAACTACATGCCAAAAAATTGGACAATCTTAGTGAAATGGATACATATTTACAAAAATTTAAATTGCCCAGATTAACAGAAGAGGAAATAAAATACTTAAATAACCCCATCTCAGAAAAAGAAATTGAACAAGCCATGGATGAACTCCCTAGGAAAAAATCTCCAAGGCCAGATGGATTTATATGCAAATTCTATCAAACATTTAAAGAAGAAATAATTCCAACACTATATATTCTATTTGGGAAAACAGGTGAAGAAGGAGTCTTACCAAATTCTTTTTATGGTACAAATATGGTGCTGGTACCCAAACCAGGAATAGTCAAAAAAGAGAAAGAAAATTATAGACCAATTCCTCTAATGACTATAGTTGCAAAAATTTTGAACAAATACTAGCGAAAAGGTACTTTATCACAAGAATAATATACTATGACCAGGAAGGATTTATACCATGAATTCAGGGTTGGTTTAATATTAGGAAAACTATCAGCATAATTGAGCATATCAACATCAAAACCAACAGAAACCACATGATCTTCTCAATAGGTGCAGAAAAAGCTTTTGACAGCATACAACACTCATACCTATTAAAAACACTAGAAAGCATAGGTATAAATGAAGTCTTCCTTAAAATAATGAATGGCATATATCTAAAACCTTCAGCAAGCATTATATGTAATAGGGACAAGCTAGAAGCATTTCCAATAAGATTGGGGGGTGAAACAAGGATGTCCATTATTACCAGTGTTATTTAATATTGTACTAGAAATGTTAGCTTTAGCAATAAGAGAAGAAAAAGAAATTGAACGCATTAGAATAGGCAAAGAAGAAACAAAGCTATCACTTTTTGCAGATGACATGATGAGTCCTAGGAATCAAGTAAAAAACTACTTGAAATAAAAAACAACTAGCAAAGTTACGGGCTATAAAATAAACCCCCATAAATCATTGGCATTTCTATATATTACCAACAAAGCCCAACAGCAAGAGATAGAAAGAGAAATTCCATTTAAAGTTACTGTAGACATTACAAAATATTTAGGAGTCTACCTCCCAAAACAAACCCAGGAACTCTATGACCACAATTATAAAACACTTCTCACACAAATAAAATCTGATCTAAATAACTGGAAAAACTTCAGTTGCTCATGGGTAGGCTGAACTAATATAATAAAAATGACAATCCTCCCTAAGCTAATTTACTTATTCAGTGCTGTACCAATCAAACTACCAAAAACTTATTTTACAGAGTTAGAAAAGATAATAACAAGATTCATTAGGAATAACAAAAGGTCCAGAATATCAAAGGAATTAATGAAAAGAAATGCAGGGGAGGGTAGCCTATCAATTCCAGAACTTAAATTGTATTATAAAGCAGCAATCATCAAAACTGCTTGGTACTGGCTAAGAAATAGAGTAGTGGATCAGTGGAATAGGTTAAATATGCAAGGCACAGTAGTCAATGACTATCGTAATCTATTATTTGATAAACCCAAAGACCCCATCTTCTGGGATAAGAACCCACTCTTTGAAAAAACTGCTGGGAAAACTGAAAAAGAGTATGGCGGAAACTAGGCATAGACCCAAAGCTCATACCATATACCAAAATAAAGTCAAAATGGGTTCATGACTTAGATTTAAAGGCTGATAGTATAAGCAAACTGGGGGAACAAGGAATAGTTTACCTATCAGATCTATAGAGAACAGAATTCATGACCAAACAGGAGACAGAGAACAATACAAAAAGCAAAATAAATAATTTTGATTACATTAAATTAAAAAGTTTTTGCACAAACAAAACCAATGCAACTAAGATTAGAAGGAAGGTAGCAAATTGGAAAAGTATTTTTATAACCAGTCTCTGATAAGGGCCTCATTTCTAAAATATATAGAGAATTAAGACAACTTTATAAGACTGGAAGCCATTCCTCAATTGATAAATGGTCAAAGGATATGAACAGACAGTTCTCAGATGAAGAAATTAAAGCCATCTATAGTCACATGAAAAAATGCTCTCAATCATTATTGATTAGAGAAATGCAAATCAAAACGACTCTGAGGTACCACATTACACCTACCAGATCGGCCAAGATGACAAAACAGGAAAATGATAAATGTTGGGGAAGATGTGGGAAAATTGGAATGCTAATGCATTGTTGGTGGAGTTGTGAAATGATCCAACCATTTTGGAGAACAATTTGGAACTATGCCAAAAGGGCTATAAAAATGTGCATTCGCTTTGACCCAGCAATAACACTTCTAGGGCTATATCCGAAAGAGGTCATACAAATGGGAAAAGTACCCACACGTACAAAAATATTCATAGCAGCTCTTTTTGTGGTGGCAAAGAAATGGAAAATGAGAGGATGTCCATCAATTGGGGAATGACTGAACAAGGTGTGGTATATCAATGTAATGGAAAACTATTGTGCTATAAGAAATGATGAACAGGCTGACTTCAGAAAAACCTGGAAAAACTTATATGGTCTGATGCTGAGTGAAATGAGCAGAACCAAGAGAACTTTGTACACAATAACAGCCATGTTGTGTGATGACTAATATTGATAAACTTAACACTTCTCAACAGTACAAGGGTCTAAGACATCCCATAGGCTTCATGGTGGAAAATGCTATCCACATCCAAAGAAAGAACTATGGAAGTTGAATTGCTATTATTTTTTTTCCTCTTCTGTTGCGTTTTGATTCCTCTTTCTAATGCTTCCTCCTATTGGTTTTAATTTTTACTTACAACTTCACTAATGTGAAAATATGTTTGACAGGAATGTAAATGTATAGCCTATATGAGATTGTGCGCCATCTTGGGGAGCAGGATGAGGGGGAAGGAGGAGAAAAATTTTTAAACTCAAAAGCATATGGAAGTGATTGTTGATAAATCAAAATAAATTAATAAAATTTTTTAAAAAGAATTGAGAGTTATTGGTATATCCTCAATCACATTATTTTGATCATAAATAATTATGTTATTCTTTTTTCAAAGAATTTAGTATCCTCCCTTCTTTCCTGAGTCTTGTGAATCTATCATGTGATACTGTCATGAACTTTTGAGAATACCTGGTCCAGTGCAGCTGCTCTTCTTAGGGTTTGTTTGTTTGTTTGTTTCATTTCTACTTTCTTATCTAGTACATTTGGGCCTCTTATATAAGGATTCCAAATTGGTTCATTTAATCTCTCTGTGTCAGTTTTCTCATCTAATAAAAAGAAATGATAATTATTTTGTTATTCACAAGATTGTTATAAAGAAAACAGTGACAATAGATTGCATTTATTTATGTACATGTTAGCAGCCCCTCTCTCCCCCTAGAATGTAAGTCCCTTGAAGGCAGGTACTCTTTTTTGTATCCCCAGGGCTTGGCACATAATAACTGCTTAATGCATTATTGTTAAGTGATTAATTGTGTATTATCAAACATTATGCATTCAAGGTATTTTTATTATTGAATGAAAATGGTCATATAGACAGTATTACAATAATAATAATTTTTATTTGTATAGTTCTTTATTGTTTGCAATGGGTAAAGATCCATATAAATGAATAGATAACTAGATACTGTAGATAGATTTATAATGGATAAATAGATAGATAGATAGATAGATAGATAGATAGATAGATAGATAGATAGATAGATATCTGTGGCCGTCTATATAAATGAATAGATAATTAGATCCTATAGATAGAATAGACAGACAGATAGATAGATAGATAGATAGATACACATGGTTAGATCAATAGTCAGGGGTTATACTTTTATCTATGTCCTTTGCTTTACAAGGATCAGTATTCAAATATAGTTACTTTCATTTCCTCTTAAAGGAAAAAATTTCTTCTCTATTCAGCCTGTTACAATATGGTGATTACATCTGACCTCTGGCAACAGTAAAGGTGAATCATTCAATGATCCCCAGGAGGGTCAGAGTAACCAACCTTTGTTTGGATAAACTTGTTGATCAGAGAGCAATATGCTGTCCTCTTTGAGAAATGAAAATAAATAGCAATAAATAAATAAATAAACCTCCCCAATGGTTTTTTGGCAGATGATATATTCCCTTGCCAGAGAGAATGAATGGCTGTAATAATCACAAATGAGTGGTCCTGCAATCGAACATCTCAGGGTTGCATACTTTATACTTGCAAATATGCCTACTGTTCGTCACTTGCTGCCTTTGCCATCTTTGACTGTGGCTTTTTGCTAGAAGAGAAGGAGAGGGCCCACTTTGCCTTAAATGATTAATGGTGCATTCTAATCAAAGCTTTGTTTCTGGGTAATTCTCTACGAGCTAGAGAAATATTGTCAGAAATTAAATGGGCCCTTTAGAGTTGACAGATTTTTTTGAAACTGATATGTTTTCATACTATATCCAAATGAAAAACAACATGGTTTTACATTCTGACTTCTGATATAAAACATCTGGGCAAACCACAAAATAAGCTAAATCAATAATTTCCAATACATTATGGGATAAACTCTTGAGTTCTTTAGAATCCCTATTAATCCCACACATTCAACGACCTAAAATTACAAGCAAATTCAGTATTCTTTTAATTATTTTAAGCCATCTTTTTAAGTGGTCCAAATATGAAGCCAATAGCCTCCTTGTCTCATGACCAAAAATTCAGCAAGAAGAATGCAGATATATTTAGGATGGGGAGTGTTATCCATTTTTGATTATACCCAGGTGAGTGCTTGTTAAAGTACCTGGCACTTCGTTGTTACTTAAATGCTTGTTGAATTGAGTTGAAATTACTCCACTGCCAAATAAAGGTTAAACAGATTGTTCAATTGGGTTTTTCCCTTAGCACCTCTTCCAATGGGCTCCATTGGGCTGTAGTACATGGCAGGGGCTCCTGACTACCATATAATAGCTTCCCGATATTTTCCTGAAACATATAAGGCCTTGTCATGTCACTTCTGGAAGGTTGGTGAGTTCCAGTGAAAATAGAAAAAGCCTACCTCCTTCCCTTTCTGTTCTCTTCTGTTGCTATTCTTGAACCAGGTAATGAATGTTGTCAACCTTTTCACACTCAAGTAGTACATTAAAAACTGGAGACAATAGTGTTTGCTCTATTCTCAAATAGCAAAGATTATCCAACAGTGCACAAAAACGATAGTCATCTTAATTCTATGATATTTAAATTGCACAAAAGAGTGAGATTCAATATGTAGATAATTCCATGTGCTTGATTCTGTCTTTTCCCCCATTTTAATGAGAATCTATTGTGATTAAAAGATAAAACCCGATGTTAGTTACTGGAAAATGGCAAGTAATCACAAGGGAAACTGCAGGGTTGGCAAGCATCATGAATATGAATGGTAATATCTTCTATTTATAACGCACCTTCCTTCTCCAAATATAAAATTGCTTTAAAGATGTTATTTTGCTAATTCCCACAGCAGCCCTACGAAGAAGACAGGGGGCATATAACTTACTTACAATTTGCATCCTGGGAAAATGAGAAGAGAGCTTTTACTTATTAAAACCCAAAGGCCAAGACTCCATTTTGGATTAAAAATGTGATCCCTAGACTTAGCTCCTAAAGAGATGGCATTGTCTCTGGAAGGAGTAGTGGACTTAGAGTCAGGGTCAAATGATCTGGGATCATCCAACTGGAGTCAAATCTTGGCTCTGCCACTTAACTAACAGTGGGGTCTTCAGCAATTCTCTCACCATCTTTAAGCTTAAATTTTCACATGTGTTAAATGTGACCCGATTCCTGCACTGACTACATCACAGGGTTATTGACAACTCTGTGATGTGGTGAAGGCAGGAATCAGGTCACATTTAACACATGTGAAAACTTAAGCTCAAATATCTGAAGTCTTATCATTGTCCTTTGTCCATAAGACATTTTCTTGTTCATTGAATATAGTAGCTTACATTATCTAATATTTTAAATCAATAAGCTAGCATTTATCAATTACCTATTACTAGCAAATCAATTTTAATATCCTATTCCAATAACTAGCTTATCTTATTGCCCTGGGGGCAATCTTATGCCCCCTTGGGTCCCCATAGTTTCCTGTTCTCCTGTGTTATGGACTTTATATTAAAGAGCTAGGTGGCACAGTGGATAGAACTGGACTTGGAATCAGTAAACCCCAAGTTCAAATCTTGCAGCAGATGCTTACTAGCTCTGTGACCCTAGATAGGTCATTTCTCTTCTGACCCAATTTCCTTACCTATAAAGTGGGGATAGTAATAGCACCTGCCTCCCAGGCTTGTTGGGAGGAACTAATGAGATAATATCTTTAAAGTGTTTTGTAAATCTTAAAGTACTATACAAATGCTATGATGCTGATAATGATGATGATGATGATGATTATGGCTATCTTTAGTAGAAAGTTAAAAATGCAATTATAATTGCTCTGAATATTCCTAATACTCACACAGAGATTTGGTTCTCTCCTTTTATTTACATTTACATTTCTCTTTAGCTAACTGCTGGCCTTTTGGTGGTTGAAGCAAAATCAAGGTAACTAGAAATGTTTAAATAAAGAAACAACAGAGTATGCTATAAAGTCTGCTAACAGACAGATAGAAGAAGGGGAATTTGGAGAAGTGAAAAAAAAACTTTTCTTTGATTGCCCCTAAATACTTGAGAAGGTAGCATCATTCTGAGTGTTTTGCTCTGCGATGGCTTTAGGGGAAATGGCCCTCCCCAGTGTCTTCCTTCTCCACCATAGTGTAGTTCTATTTCCTCCTTTTGTTAGTTGCCATTATGATGCTAATTCTGTTTCAACACTTAAATGTCCCCACTTCAGACTCTGGGCTACCAGTTCATCAAAATTTCTCCCCACTTCAGCTTTTATACAAGCTTTCTAGGGCCAAGTCCCTTATTCAATTGAGAACAATCTCACTGTGTAAGTAATTAAAATGTCTTTAATTGATTCATGAAGTATCCTGGCCTTTTCACACCTATTCCTGGTCGATTTAGTCAAGAAGTACCTTAGTTAATAAAGGTAATTACTTTTAAGTAGGGTAGGGTTGAGGTGGATCCCCTTCGTTAGGCAATTAATCAGCATTCTTTAGCAAGTATTTTGGGCCAAGAACTGTGCTATTTTCTTGACATATAAATGTGAAAAATGAAATCATCCCTGCCCTCAAGAAGTTTAGGTTCTGTGTCTCATGTTGTGGCACATCAACAGGACCACTTTCCTCCCCATGCCAGCACAACAAAATATGTAAGGCCAATATTAAAATCACTAATTATTAGATGAGGAAAGTGGTCTGTGAAAGCCAGGCCTTTGGCAGAGACCAATGCACTTTCCACTAGAATACAAAGCCTCCCAAGAGTAAAATAAAAACTTAAAAAATGTGTTAATGCTCCTTGTGGTACTAGAGGTGGCACTGGTCCAACCTGCAGGTATTATCTTTTAATGACAACAAAATATTATCACAATAGCTGAACACATTTTTATTTTGCACAGTTGTCATTGAGAGCAATATCTCTCCTGATACTAAAGAACAGGGGGAGAATAAAAGACCCATATATAAAGACAATGTATTTCTTTGATAGTATCACAAGGGCGATGGATTAAGGAAAGGCAGTACATCTTGACTGCAGTGAGCCATTGAATTCAGTTTCTCATCTCAAAGGGGAAACTATAGGGATTTAGATGAAATGGAGTCTCTGTGTAGTTGAATAGAGAATAATGAGCACAGGAGGCTTTAGAGCTGTGTTGTGACATGCTAAGCAGGCCTCGGGTTTGGTTCCACACCAGGCCTTTACTGCAAGTTGGCAGAGTGTAGTTATTACTCAAGTTCAGTTTGGGCTGAATTTTCTAAAATTTATTTAGTATTTTATTTTCCCCCAGTTACATGTAAAATTAGTTTTTAAAACTTTGAGTTCTAAATTCTCCCCCTTCCTCCCTCCCAAACCCCTCTCATTAAGAAGGCAAATAATTCCATATAGGTTATACGTGTGCAGTCATGCAAAACATCTCCATATTAGTCATGTTGTAAAAGAAAACACAGACCAAAAAAAAAAAAACCCTTAAGTAAGCTAAAGTTTTAAAAAAGTGTACTTCAATCTGTATTCAGACACCATCAGTTCTTTCTCTGGAGATGGGTACCATTTTTCATCATAAGTACTTCAGAATTGTCTTGGATCATTGTATTGCTGAGAATAGCCAAGTCACTCACAGCTGATCGTCTTACAATATTGCTGTTACTTTTTATACAATACATTTCACTTTGCATAAGCTCATGTAAGTCTTTCAAGGTTTTTCTGCCAGTATCCTGTTCATCATTTCTTATGGCACAATAGTATTCTATCATAATCACATACCACAATTTGTTCAGCCATTCCCCATTGGATGAGTATTCCTTTAATTTCCAATTCTTTACCACCACAAAAGAGTTGCTATAAATAACTTGGAACATATAGGTCCTTTTTCCTTTTTTTACCTCTTTTGGGATACAGAATTAGTAGTGGTATTGTTAGGTCAAAGGGTATGCATGGTTTTACAGGCCTTTAGGCATAGTTCCAAATTGCGCTACAGAATGGTTGAATCAGTTCACAACTCCACCACCAGCATATTAATGTTTCATTTTATCCACATCCACTCCAATATTTGTCATCTTCTTTTTCTGTCCTATTAGCCAATCTAAGAGGTATGAGGTAGTACCTTAGAGTTGTTTTAAATTGCATTTCTCTAATCAGTAGTGGCTTAGAACATATTTTTTTTTTCATTTGGCTATAGATAGCTTGCATTATTTCCTCTGAAAACTGTTCATATCTTTTATCATTTATCAGTTGAAGAATATCTCTTATTTTTATAAATTTAACTCAGTTCTTATATGTTTGAGAAATGAGGCCTTTATCAGAGAAATTTCCTTCAAAAATTTTTTCACAATATTGCTAACTATATTTTCCTATTTCCTTCCATCCCATTTCTGTCCCCCGCCCTGTTAGCTCTATTCTCTCTCTCCTTTTATCCTGCCCTTCCTCAACAGTGTTTTACTTCTGGCTACCCCTTCCGCAATCTGCCCTACCTTCTGTCACACTCCTCCATTCTCTTATCCCCTTCCCCTGCTACTTTCCTGTAGGGTAAGATAGATTTTTATATCCATTTGGGCATGTATGCTATTCCTTCTTTGAGCCAATTCTTATGACAGTAAGTTTCACTCATCCCCCATTACCTCTTCCCCTCTTCCCTTCTACTGTAAAAACTTTCTATTGTTTCTTTTACGGAAGATAATTTACCTCATTCTACCTCTTCCTTTGCCTTTCCCTTTTTCCCATTACATTCCTCTCTCACCTCTTAATTTTATATTTTTTAGATATTATCCCTTCATATTCAATTCATACCTGTGCCTCCTGTCTATATATACTCCTAAGTATCCTAATAATGAGAAAGTTCTTATGGATTACAACTTTCATCTTCCCATGCAGGAATGTAAATGATTTAACCTTATTAAATCCCTTATGATTTCCTTTTCCTGTTTACCTTTTTATGCTTCTCTTGAGCCATTATATTTGAGAGTTGAATTTTCCATTCGTCTATGGTCTTTTCATCAAGAATGCTTGAAAGGCCTCTATTTCATTTAATTTCCATTTTTCCCCCTGAAGATTATACTCAGTTTTCCTGGGTAGGTGATTTTTGGTTGTAATCCTAGCTGTTCTGCCCTCTGGACTATCATGTTCAAGTCCTCCCATCCTGTAATGTAGAAGCTGCTAAATTGTGTACTATCTTCACTGTGACTCCATAATACTTGAATTGTTTCTTTCTGTCTGCTTGTGATAATTTCTCCTTGACCTGGAAACTCTAGAATTTGGCTAGAATATTCCTGGGAGTTTTCATTTTGGAATCTCTTTCAGGAGGTGATCAGTGGATTCTTTCAATTTCTATTTTACTATCTGGTTCTAGAATTTCAGGGCAGTTTTCCTTGATAATTTCTTGAAAGATGATGTCCAAGCTATTTTTTTTTGTCATGGATTTCAGGTAGTCTAGTAATTTTTAAATAATTTCTCCTGGATTTATTTTCCAGGTCAGTTGTTTTTCCAATGAGATATTCCACATTGTCTTCTATTTTTTCATTCTTTTGGTTTTGTTTTATTGTTTCTTGATTTCTTATAAAGTTATTAGATTCCATTTCCTTAATTCTAATTTTTAAGAAACTATTTTATTCAGTGAGCATTTTTTAACCTCCTTTTCCATTTGGGCAATTATATTTATTTGGGAGATTTTTTTTCTTTAGTGAAATGTTTTGCCTCTTTTTCTAGTTGGCCAATTCTGCTTTTAAAACCATTCTTCTCCTCATTGGTTTTTTTGTACCACTTCTACCATTTGTCCTAATCTGTGTTTTAAGGTGTTTTTTCCTGCATTGTGTGTGTGTGTGTGTGTGTGTGTGTGTGTGTCTCCTTTACCAAGCTTTTGACTTGTTTTTTCAGGCTTTTCTTGCGTCACTCTCATTTTTCTTCACAGTTTTTCCTCTACCTCTCTTAATTGATTTTCAAAATCCTTTTTGAGCTCTTCCCCTGGCTGAGATGAATTCATACTTTTCTTGGAAGCTTTGGATGTAGTAGCTTTGACTTTGTTATCCTCTTTTGAGTGTGTGTTTTGATCTTTCTTGTCACCATAGTAACTTTCCACATTCAGAATTTTTTCCTGTTGTTTGCTCATTTTCCCAGCCTATTTCTTAACTTTTAACTCTTTGTTACAGTAAAGCTTTATTTCCAGGGTTGAGGGAGCACTGTCCAAAGCTTCAGGGGTTTTGTGTGGCTGTTTTCAGAGACACTTCTAGGGAATTGTAAGTTTTCAGTTCTTCCAACATGAGAAGATGTGTTTACTGCTCTTCTGGCCTGTGAGCAACCATAAGCACTCTTTTCTGCCCTGGAATTGTGAGGAGGGTCCTTCCTCCATTGTGGCCACAAGCTGTGGTGTGCTAATGCTCCTTCTTGTCCTGGGACTGTCATCCAGGTCTGTGACCTGCACCTGAGTATGGCCAAAGAAACAGTTTCCTGCCTCAGTGCATGCAAAGAGACCCCTGTAATCTCCTTTTGTTCAGCTGTTTGACCTCCTTACTATCTGTGGGCTGAGTGCTCCAGAAGCAGCCAGTGCTGCTTCTGATTCAGTGGCTCCCAAGGCCTGCTCCTGGTTTGCTGGGGCTGGGGTAAGGGCTGTGCTGACATGGCCTGCCTATGACTGTGCTCCGCTCTCACCCTGGTGCAATGGACCTTTCTTGCTGACCTGCTAAGTTGTCTTTGGCTGGAAAATTATTTCACCCTGTCCTTTTGTGCATTATGCTACTCTAGTAATTATTTTATGACATTATTTAAATGTTTCTGGAGGGGTTGAGGGAAAAGTTCAGGGGAGTTGCTGCCTTGGCTCCACCCTTAGGCTTAATTTAGAGAGAAGCTCGAGAACACTAACAGTTAAATGAAGGGAGGCTCCATGATGAAGTCAAAATCAAAGCCAGTCAGCCAGCCAACAAGCTTTTATTAAGCACATTATAGGTTTCAAGTACTGTGCTAAGTGCTGGAGAAAGGAAAAACAATCAAACAAATATGGTCCTTGTCCTCAAGCAGGTTACATTCTAACATAAAAAATAACTTGGTACATACAAGGTAGCTATGGATAAAGTCAAAATTAGTATCTTCTCTCTGGTTAAAACTTTCATACACTGATCCCTCCTGTAAAATGAGGAGACTGAACTTTATGATCTTCAAGCTCCTTCTAGTTCTAAATCTGTGTTCCTATGACTACTTCTCCAATCCATAAGTACTTGTCTCTCCTCTGTTCTTTGCAGCCCTTCTCTAGTTTTCTTTTCTCTGCCCCTCTCCCTGAATATTTTTTTCAATGAATGAAAACATATTTTTCCTGTTTTTAGTCTCCTCCTTCTATTAAAAAATGAAGAAAAAAAAATCCCTTTTATTAAATAGTCACAGCCAAGCAAAATGAACCCCCATAGTGGCCATGCTACAAATATTTTGCATCCTGAGTCCATCACCTTCATGAAGGATATTATTAGTATGCTGTACTGTTAGTCCTTTGGAATTGTGATTGATAACTGCTTTGATCAGAGTTCTTAAGTCTTTCAGAGTTATTGTCTTTATAATGCTGTTGTTACTGTAGACATTGTTCTGGTTCTGCTCACTTTATTCTGCATCAGTTTATATGAATCTCCTCACATTTCTCTGAACACACTCACTTCATCATTTTGTATAATGCAAAAGTGTTTCACTGCATTCGTATACCAAAAATTGTCCAACCAATTCTCAATGGATGGACAGCCCCTTAGTTTCCTTTTTCTTTTTACCACCACAAAAAGAGCTACTATAAATATTGTTGTATGTGTAACTCATTTTCCTCTTTGATCCCTACTCTCTTTTGACCTCTTTTCCTCATTCCCATACCATTCTCCTCATTCATATTTCTCAGTGTGCTACTTTCTCCATATATGACAGTGTTTGAGACAGAAGAGGCAAAATGGGATTAGAAAATCCTTTCTGTTCCCCTGAAGGGACTCTGGGTATCAAAACCTTATCCTCACTCCCAATAAGCCAGAGTGGTAAGGACATGGCAAAGGGAAGGACATAAAAGGAGATGAAGGAAGGAGAGACTGTTGTGTGAGGGTGCTTCAATAGTACAGGGGAACTAAGGGCTTCAAGAGAACTGGAGTATGATTTCACAAAATCACAGACTGTCATAGTTGGAAATGTCATTGAGGCCATCGCATACCACAGGAATCCCCTCTACCACAGCCTTTGCTTAAAGGCCTCTAGTGAAGGAAAACTTCCAAAGGCTGCCCATAACACTTTTGAATAGCTCTCCATGTCTGGATTTTTTTTTACTGATGTCAATCCTAAATCTACTTTTTTTCAACTTATCCTAGATCATAGCTATGGGGCAGTAAGTGGGACAAGCTAAATGTAGGATGCTTTAAAGTTTGGAAAGCATGTCTCATCCATTATCCCATTTCATCCTAAAAACAATCTTGTAAAACAGATGTTATGTCTGTGCCCTTTTTACTTCCATTTTACAGATGAGGAAGCTGAGGCCCAGAGAAGTGATATCCAATATCACACAATTTGAAAGGAGTAGAGGCAGTATTTGAACTGAAAGTTCTCTCTTCAAACACATTATTCCTAATTTTCCTCTTTGAAGCCAGGCAGAAAAATTCTAATCCATCTTTGCGGTGCTGGCCTTTGAAATATCTGAAAGTACCTATCCTTTCTCCTCTAATGTTTTCTTTTCTGGAATAACCAATCCTGGTTCCCTCTTCTCTCTTTCTTCCAACATCTGACTATGTAGGATATTTCTCTTGCCTGGCAGAAAATTTGCTTTGGTTTTTGTCCCCTTTGAGACTGTGTTTCCCCTTGCTAATTCTGCCCTCTTGGGTATAATGTTGTAAAATTTAAGAGGGGGAGGTACTGGTGTCTCTATGCTGCCTTACAGAATCGGTTCCTGAGGCTTCTCTGACCAACAAATCCCCCTTTCTCTCCACTTAGACAGTTATAAAATGTGACTATCTTGCTACTCTCTCCCTACTTGCTACTGCTGTACCCTAGACATCAAATCAAGAGAGAAAACAAGCCATGATCGGTGGAATTATATAATAAATAATGTTATGCCATTACCTTCCCTGAAAGTATTCAAGGCTAAGATCGACATCCATCCATCAAAAGCAGCTTAGAGCTAATGAAATCAGTCCGCCCATATTATAGTGGGATGGACCAGATGACCCCATCTTATCAGATACTTTGGTTGGTTATTCATTTGTGATCCTTACAGGTCTGCAAGTGGAGACACTTGATAATGTTCTCATTGTGATGGATGTTGGCAGAGGTCCTAGCTGTTCTCATTATATCCGCTTTTTTTTTTTCCTTCTGCATTCACTGACCTTCTTCGCTTTCCTCGCCCATGGCACACAATCTCATTGCACTAGCTGTCCCTTATATATGAATTGCTCTCTCTCCTTACTTCTGCCTCCTGGCATTCGTCTTGAACTTCCTCCAAGACATAGCCCAAATACTGCCTTCTGCAGGAAGCCTTTCCTGGTCCTTCAGACTACTAATGACTTTCCCTCTAAAGCTATAATATCATAATTCTCTCAAGACATCAGTTTTCTTATCTAAACAATTCACATAATAATAATATCTGCAATACCAATCTCATGGCTCGCTGCAGGACTCAAAGAAGATAATGTGTATGCTTTCTAAATGTCACTTGTTTTCATACTCTTGGAGGCAGTATGAAGGTTATCATAAGTTCTTGAAGACTATGCCAGTAGTAGGAGGAGTAGTTCATCCATAGATACTTAAATTTGCCTCTTGCAATTTCTCCCCTGTACTCTTAATTTGACCCTCTGCATCTAAATAGAATACTTATAATCTCTCATATGACAAACCTCCAAATACAAATACAAAGTTTTAGGCTTTCATAGTTGAAAATTGCACTAAAACTTTTGGGACATCCAGGACTTGACCATAGAGATCATATGTCTCCTGAATCTCCTCTTCTTCAGGCTGAACACCCCAAATGACCCTCACATAGCTTTGACTGAAGGCCTCTTTATCATATTGTTTGACTTTCTTTGGGCATCCCCCAGACTATCAAGGTCCTGTAAATGTGGCTGCCATGTGGAATCAAAAGGAGTTTGCAGGCCACTAAAACCCCGAGATCAGACAAATTACTGGCTAAACATGGCTTTCTTATTTTGCACCCGTGAAGTAATCTAAGAATTTCTTTATTTCTGTTGTTAAATCATTTCAGTCATAACTGACTCTCCGTGACTCCATTTGAGGTTTTCTTAGCAAAGATCCTGGAGCTATTTGCCATTTCCTTCTCCAGCCCATTTTACAGGTGAGGAACTGAGGCAAACAGTTAAGTGACTTGCCCAGAGTCATGCAGCTACTAAGTGTCTGAGTCCAGATTTGAACTCAGGTCTTCTGGACTCCAGGCCCAGTGCTCTATCCACTCTACCATCTACTTGCCTGTGCTACTTAGCTTCCATATTCACATATATCCCTATCAAATTTTACCTTAACAAATTCAGCATTTTTTTTTATTATCTGTCAAGATTATTTTGCATGTAAGTGGTAACCAGGAGAATATGGCATAATGGATAGAGGGTAAGCAATGAGGTGGCACAGTGAGTAGAGTGTAGTACATCCTACTGAGTTCAAATATAGCCTCAGACCTTTACTAGGTGTGTGACCCTGGGAAAGTCATTTAATGCTGTTTACTTCAATTTACTCATCTGTAAAATGAGCTGGAGAAGGAAATGAAAACCACTCTAATATCTTTGCCAAGAAAACCCCACATGGAACAACAAAGAATCAGATTCCATTGATAAATGACTGAACAACAACAAGACAGGAAGACTTGGGTTGGAATCCCACCTCAGACGTTAGTTGGTGAATATTCAGCAAATCACCCAACCTCTCTGAACCTTTTTCCCTAAAGTCACTTAAACCTGCTGCCTGCTCCATTTTCCTCAACTATAAAATGGGGATAATATTAGCACCTACTCCAAAGAGTTGTTGACAGGATTAAACACAAAGATTGCATTTGTAAAGTACTTAGGGGGTGCCTGGAATATAGTAGGCACTTAATAAATGATTGTTCCTTTTTCCTTCCCTTTAAGTTCAAAATGAAATGATCTCAGGCATCTGTTCCACACAATTACTGTGAGGACCAAATGGGATAATGTATATAAAGTTCTTTGCAGCTCTTCAATCAGTATAAAAAGATGATCTTAAAAAAAATTGGAAATTTATATTGAATTAGCCTTGCCTTATTTTTCTCACAGTTGATGCTATAAATTTGGACATAGCTAGTGAACGAGAATAAGCTTTGGAACTTGCAAGTGCCATTAAACTCCCTAGTCCCTCATCACTCCCCCAGGCATTCCTACAGAAACAGGGATTAGAGGTTATTTGGAAAATCGAGCACACTCAACATGTACTCCATGTACTGCTATGAAGCTCCCTTCCGTGTTTACAGAGAAGTGAGGATTGTTTGTACTCTATCATTGTGTTACTGTTGAATAAATGCCAAATCACTGCAGACCATAAGGAAAGTGCATTTTTATAAGTCATTAGAAGTTTCTACTTGGCTCCCAGGTCCCAATGTGCTTTCAATGTCTGTGACTTGTAGCAATTCCCTTCACCCTCATCAGGGGACCTCTGGAAAGAATATGAAACCAGTTACTTAATATCTTGCTCTATCCCTTCTTCCTTATCCCACTAGGCCCAAGTTCTTTCTTCTGTTTTCTAGAAGGATCAGACCCCAAATCCTTGTAGATTAGGACTGATTCAGCTCTAGAAACATGACACCTGAATGATAGCAACTCACTTTCCTCTTGTTCCAAAAAGGTTTCATGGAGCAACTAATTTACTACAATTTTTCCTCATGAATCATTTTCCTTCAGGAAGATACTTTCTTTCTGGCTGTTTTTTTTTTTTTTGCATAGTTGAATTTATGAAACTTACACTGCCCCATGCTGTGCTCTCCATAATATTAACTTTTGCCTGCAGTAAACGGCTTATAAAATGCCTAGTCCAAAAGATTCTCTCTTTAAAAAAAATGAAAGTGTTTATTACAGAATCAGCTTGCCAATGGTATGCTGGGCTTTTGGTCAGGTCACCTTACATAATGTCTCTCCCATCCATCCCTTCCTTTTCTTATTCCCACTGCTCCCCTCTACTCCCATCCACTTATCATACCAGACCAATATTTCCAATTGTTTTCTGTGATTCTAACAATCAAATTGTGGTTAATTCTAATCGCACAATTTTATTTTATTTTATTTTTAATTTTATTAATTTATTTTGATTTATCAACAATCACTAACATACGCTTTTGAGTTGAAAATTTTTCTACCCCTTCCTCCCTGCCACCATCCCCAAAACGGTGCACAATCTGATATAGGCTTTACGTTTACATTCCTATTAAACATATTTTCACATTAGTGAAGTTGTAAGTAAAAGTTAAAACAAATAGGAGGAACCATGAGAAAGATGAAACAAAACTCAACAGTAAAAATAAGTGATAACAATTCAACTTCCACACTTCTTTCTTTGGATGTGGACAGCATTTTCCATCCCAAGGCCTCTGGAGATGTCTTAGATCTTTGTAATGCTGAGAAGGGTTGAGTTTAACAATATTAGTCATCGCATAACGTGGCTGTTATTGTGTACAAAGTCCTCTTAGTTCTGCTCACTTCACTCAGCATCAGACCATACAAGTCTTTCCAGGTTTTTTCTGAAGTCAGCCTGTTCATCATTTTTTATAGCATAATAATATTCCATTACATTCATATACCACAACTTGCTCAGCCATTCCCCAATTGATGGGCATCCTCTCAATTTCCAATTCTTTGCCACCACAAAAAGAGCTGCTATGAATATTTTTGTACATGTGGGTCCTTTTCCAATTTGTTTGATCTCTTTGGGATATAGCCCTAGAAGTGCTATTGCTGGATCAAAGGGTATGCACATTTTTGTAGCCCTTTGGGCATAGTTCCAAATTGTTCTCCAAAATGGTTGGATCATTTCACAACTCCACCAACAATGTATTAGTGTTCCAATTTTCCCACATCTTCTCCAACATTTATCATTTTCCTGTTTTGTCATGTTGGCCAATCTGATAGGTATGTGGTACCTCAGAGTTGTTTTGATTTGCATTTCTCTAATCAATAACGATTTAGAGCATTTTTTCATATGACTATAGATGGCTTTAATTTCTTCATCTGAGAACTGTCTGTTCATATCCTTTGACCATTTATCAATTGGGGAATGGCTTGTGTTCTTATAAATTTGTCTTAATTCTCTATATATTTTAGAAATGAGGCCTTTATCAAGAGACTGGTTGTAAAAATTCTTTCCCAATTTTCTACCTTCCTTCTAATCTTAGTTGCATTGGCTTTCTTTGTACAAAAACTTTTCAATTTAATGTCATCAAAATTATCCATTTTGCTTTTCATAATGTTCTCTATCTCCTGTTTGGTCATGAAGTCTTCTGTTCTCCATAGATCTGATAGGTAAACTATTCCTTGTTCTCCCAGTTTACTTATGGTATCAGCCTTTATATCTAAGTCTGAACCCATTTTGACTTTATTTTGGTATATGGTGTGAGATTTGGGTCTATGCCTAGTTTCTGCCATACTCTTTTCCAGTTTTCCCAGCAGTTTTTTTCAAAGAGTGGGTTCTTATCCCAGAAGCTGGGGTCTTTGGGTTTATCAAATAATAGATTACTATAGTGACTACTGTGTCTTGCATATTAACCTATTCCACTGATCCACCTCCCTATTTCTTAGCCAGTACCAAGCAGTTTTGATGATTGCTGCTTTATAATACAATTTAAGATCTGGAATTGCTAGGCCACCTTCCCCTGCATTTCTTTTCATTAGTTCCTTTGATATTCTGGACCTTTTGTTTTTCCAAATGAATCTTGTTATTATTTTTTCTAACTCTATAAAATAATTTTTTGGTAGTTTGATTGGTATGGCACTGAATAAGTAAATTAGCTTAGGTAGGATTGTCATTTTTATTATATTAGCTTGGCCTACCCATGAGCAACTGATGTTTTTCCAATTATTTAGATCTGATTTTATTTGTGTGAAAAGTGTTTTGTAATTGTGTTCATAGAGTTCCTGGGTTTGTTTGGGAGGTAGACTCCTAAATATTTTATAATGTCTACAGTAAGTTTAAATGGGATTTCTCTTTCTATCTCTTGCTGTTGGGCTTTGTTGGTAATATATAGAAATGCTGATGATTTATGTGGGTTTATTTTATAGCCTGCAACTTTGCTAAAGTTGTTTATTATTTCAAGTAGTTTTTTACTTGATTCTCTAGGATTCTCTAAGTATATCATCATGTCATCTGCAAAGAGTGATAGCTTTGTTTCTTCTTTGCCTATTCTAATGCCTTCAATTTCTTTTTCTTCTCTTATTGCTAAAGCTAAGGTTTCCAGTACAATATTGAATAACAGTGGTGATAATGGACATCCTTGTTTCACCCCGATCTTATTGGAAATGCTTCTAGCCTGTCCCCATTACATATAATGCTTGCTGAAGGTTTTAGATATATGCTATTTATTATTTTAAGGAAGACTCCATTTATACCTATGCTTTCTAGTGTTTTTAATAGGAATGGGTGTTGTATTTTATCAAAAGCTTTTTCTGCATCTATTGAGATGATCATGGTTTCTGTTGGTTTTTGTTGATATGCTCAATATGCTGATAGTTTTCCTAATATTGAACCAACCCTGCATTCCTGGTATAAATCCTACCTGGTCATAGTGTATTATTCTTGTGATAAGTTGCTGCAATCTATTTGCTAGTATTTTGTTTAAAATTTTTGCATCTATATTCATTAGAGAAATTGGTCTATAATTTTCTTTCTCTATTTTGACTCTTCCTGGTTTAGGTATCAACACCATATTTGTATCATAAAAAGAATTTGGTAAGACTCCTTCTTCACCTATTTTCCCAAATAGTCTATATAGTATTGGAATTAATTGTTCTTTAAATGTTTAATAGAATTTGCATGTAAATTCATCTGGTCCTGGAGATTCTTTCCTCAGGAGTTCATCAATGGCTTGTTCAATTTCTTTTTCTGAGATGGGTTATTTAAGTATTTTACTTCCTCTTCTGTTAATCTGGGCAATTTATATTTTTGTAAATATGTATCCATTTCACTAAGATTGTCAAATTTGTTGGCATATAGTTGGGCAAAATAATTCCTAATTATTGTTTTAATTTCCTCTTCCTTGGTGGTAGCTTCACCCTTTTCATTCTTGATACTAGTAATTTGGTTTTCTTCTTTCTTTTTTTTAAATTAAATTAACCAAAGGTTTATCTATTTTATTTTTTTTCATAAAACCAGCTCTTAGTTTTATTTATTAGTTCAATAGTTTTCTTAATTTCAATTTTATTAATTTTTCCTTTGGTTTTCAATATTTCTAATTTGGTGTTTAGTTGAGGATTTTTAAGTTGTTCTTTTTCTAGTTTTTTTAGTTGTATGCCCAATTCATTAATCTCCTCTTTTTCTATTTTATTTATGTAAGCATTTAGAGATATAAAACTTCCCCTAAGAACTGCTTTCGCTGCATCCCATAAGTTTTAGTATGTTGTGTCATTATTGTCATTCTCTTGAATGAAATTATTGATTGTTTCTATGATTTGTTGTTTGACCCAATCATTTTTTAGGATTAGATTATTTAGTTTCCAATTATTTTTTAGTCTGTCTTTCCATGGCCCTTTATTACATACAATTTTTATTGTGTCATGATTGCAAAAGGATGCATTTAATATTTCTGCCTTTCTGCATTGGATTGTGAGGTTTTTATGCCCTAGTACATGGTCAATTTTTGTGTATGTGCCATGTACTGATGAGAAAAAAGTATATTCCCTTCTACGCCCATTCAGTTTTATCCAGAGGTCTATCATACCTACCTTTTCTAATGTTCTGTTCACCTCCTTAACTTCTTTCTTGTTTATTTTGTGGTTAGATTTATCTAGTGCAGAGAGGGGGAGGTTCAGGTCCCCCACTAGTATAGTTTTGCTGTCTATTTCTTCCTGTAACTCCCTGAACTTCTCCTCTAAGAATTTGGATGCTATACCATTTGGTACATATATGTTTAGTAATGACATTACTTCATTGTGTGTGGTGCCTTTTAGCAGGATGTAGTTTCCTTCCTTATCTCTTTTGATTAGATCTATTTTTGGTTTTGCTTTGTCTGAGATCAGGATTGCTACCCCTGCTTTTTTTACTTCAGCTGATGCATAATATATTCTACTCCAACCTTTTTACCTTTACCCTGTATATGTCACTCTTTTTCAAATGTGTTTCCTGTAAACAACATATTGTAGGGTTATGGTTTTTAATCCATTCTGCTATCTGCTTGCATTTTATGGGAGAGTTCATCCCATTCACATTCACAGTTATGATTACTATCTGTGTCTTTTTCTCCATCCTTTTTTCCCCCTCTATTTATGCTTTTCTTTCTCTTTTTTCCTTACCCCCCTTCACTAGTGTTTTGCTTTTGACCACCACTTCCTTCAGTCCCTCCTCCCTTTTGTTATCGCTTTCCCTTTAATCACACAATTTTAGAGTTGGAAAAGACCTCAGTGCCTTTTTTATCATCTAATTCATGCCCCCAAAGGGATACCCCATGTAATACACATTGATGGCAAATTATCATCTCCCCCTACCTGCTTTGCATGAGGATCTCCAGGGAAGGAGACCACACTATTTTCCAAGGTAGCCCATTCCATTTTGGGCCAGCTCTGATTGTAGGAAAATTGTGTTATGTTGTTGATCTTTGTTTATTCTCTCTGCTTTCCCCCACATGTCCATGTCATCTAAATTTCCCTTTTTGTAACTTCGATCTATTGCTTCTGATTCTTCCTTCTTGAGCCAAAGACAGTAAATCAGATCCTTCTTTCAAATGACAATCCTTCAAATACTTGTAGATAGCCATCGTGTCTCCCCTCAGCCTTCTCTTTTTTAATTTATGTATGCCCAGGTCCCCCAATTTATGCTCATTATAGCATGGACTCAAGGCCTTTCATCATCTTTGTTGCCCTTTTCTAGATGCCGTCCAGGTTATCGATGTCTTTCCTAAAAAAGTGGTGCCTGGACCTTAATTTGATACAACAAAAGTGATCAGATCAGGGGTCTGACCACTCCAAAACTGGCTTCCTTGCTTTAGACTATTTCTAAAGTTATCCATTTCATACCTTATTCTGTCATCAGGATAATCTTAAAGCACAACTCCAATTAGATTCCCTACTTCTCTACTCAAAACTCATCAATGTCTTTCCATTGGTCTTAGGATTGTAGCAGGTTATGAAGAGCTTTGAATGCCGAATGGAGGACTTTATATGGGATCTCAGAGATAATAAGGAGCCATGCTGCTCACTGAGCAGGAGATATGTGTGAAAGCTTATGAATGTGCACATAGTAGGTGCTCGTACTTTAAATACTGAAAGAATTCATCCAATATCCACTCAGGCCAAAGAAAATGCTTGATTTTTTTCTCATCTAATGTCATTGCAGTGTAATTATCATTGTATTAAATAATTATCATATACTGTGTTGGCAGGATGTGGCAGTTCTTTTTAATAATCACTTATTTGTACCTTAACAAAGATTTGGAAAATAATATACTATGTAAATGAACATGAGTGGTAAGGGTTATAGACCTAGCTTAAAATGTGTTTCATCAAAATGTTATTTTAAACAATTAGGTTCTGAAATGTATTTTGATCCAGTACACATGAAATATTTCTTAAGATCCTAAGATCTAAAGCTGGAAGGACATTGAATGTCTTCTATTCAAACCTTTTCATTTCACACAGGAGGAAATTAAAGCCAAGAAATATCAAATGGCTTGTCCATAGTCACATGAGTACTGTGCAATTCAGCTGACATTTGAACCCAGGTCTAGTCCTCTTTCCACTGGACTAAATTGAACAGAGTTGTTTAACAGGATCCATGAATTTAAGGATTCTGGGTTATTAGTAAAAATGTCACTGAAATGATTGGTTATGAAGTCGGAGATTTTGCCTTCACTTTTTCTTTGGCATGCCTTTGCTTTTACTCCTGAGAAAGTGAAGGCAAGAACATGAATGTAAGATTGAAAGAAAAGTGAGAAATTTACTGAAAGTTGTGATAAAGTAGCCACTGAGACAGCATAATGGGTGCATAGTCAGGAATGTATAAATTCAAATACTACCTCAGACACTAGCTGTGTGACCCTGAAAAATCACTCAGCCTTCATTTCCTCATCTCTAAAATAAGAACAGGGCTGCTCTAAAGTTCAAATGAGGCAATGGATATAAAATAATTTCAAACATTAAAGAAAGTATTATAGAAACTTAACTTATTATTATGAAGATCAAGAATAAATTCATAATTTATATTATAACAACAACATTGTAAAAAGGTTTTGAGATATAAGAATGCTGATCAATGCAAGGACCAATCATTATTCCAAAGGATCAATGATAAAGAATGCTATCTACCTCCTTACTGAGGGATTATGGATTAAATATGTGGAATGAGATACATGTCTGGACATGGTCAATATGGCGATTTTTTTTTTATTATACATATTTGTTACAATGGTTTTCTTTTTGTTTTTTTCACTAAGGGACAGAAAGTGAAAAGGAGAGAAAAATAAACATTTTATACTTTTCAAAAAAGGAAAATAATTAGGTTTATTAGGATTGAGGGAGTGGGGTAGGTAAGAGGATCAGAGATTGTATTAAAGGAGAGGACTTTCAGAAATCAAGATCTTGGAAGTGGAGAAAATCTGAGCCACAGGAATCAGGGGCAGCCAGACAACAGTCGATGAATGACTTGTGGAACAGAGATAGAGATCACTAAGGATGAGATGGCCAATGCATTAGCTGTGAAAATTTACCAAATGGTAACTACTCTTCAACCTCTATACCATTCTGCTTCTCATCATCTTATTGCTTTCCTATAGATATAACTCATTCATTTAATGAACTTACAAGCCGTTCAAGTGGAATTTAGAACCATATATTCCTAGAGTGTTAGAAGAAGGAACCTAGAGATCATCTGTTCCAATCTTTTCATTCTTACTGAGAATCAAAAAGAAATTTTAAGGTTAATTTTATGATTTTTGAGATCTTTGTTTATTTCTTCATGAGAGCCAAAGCAATGAAAAAAAAAAGATATAGCAGAGTGAAAAGTCAAGTACAAACTGAAACATTTCAGAAAGTTTTGAAGTGGTGAAATTATGAAAGGTCACATTTGTCAAAAAGGAAAAAGACATGTTCTTGAATGTTCATTCAAGTGCCCTTGAAAGACATACATGAACATTAGCAAGGTCTGTAACTGAAATAAGAAAGCAGAGGTCATCATTCACTTTGGAAATAGGCTGCTTAATGGAATACACTTTTCCAGAGTAAGCATCTGTCAGTGGAAGGACATTTTTGAACTCTAAAAATGGCTTGGGATAAGGAAATGTAGGTACCAAAGTGATTCCATTGACTTTTCAGATGAATGAGTAGGACAAACTTTTTGTCCTTTTTTTTTTTTTTGAGTTTTAATTCTCGGTTTGATATTTCCCTTAGACATATTTTATCTGTAGCTCTTCCTGTGAAAAGGCTACTTGCAAAGTCTTCTTCTTGACATTTACTTTTGAGTTACATGGCTGGGTTAATGAATTTGAACTTTTGTACATAATTCACAATGCAATGCAATTCAACAGACAATTATTAAGTACCTACTGTGTACAAAACACTAGGCTAGGTACTAAGGAAAATAAAAACTTACTTAAGACACATTTCCTGCCTTCACAGTTTAAATCTGCTAGAAGGTTAAGACAAAAACAGATATCTATGATACACAAGATTCTGATAAATGCATTAGAGTTAGGAGACTTAGTGTTGTGTTATATCTCAGTATCAATACCAAGTGGTAGGATCAGAGAAGACCTTGTACAGGAGGTGGCATTTGAAGTGGTAGTTAGATAGGAATTCAAGAGATGAAGAGAGGAGTCCCTTCAAGGACCTAGGGAAGGGCCACAGCAAAGTAAGAGACTCAGGAGGGCACAATCATTATCCAAAGATCACCATAGGGCTATAGGATCAGTCATCTAGAGCAGGCAGGCAACTTAAAGACCATCTGGTCCAACCTCTCAACTTATAAAAGAAACTTGAGCCCAAAACATTAAGTGACATGCTGAAGGTCACTCAGGTAGCAAAAGCCAGTATTGGAACCTAGGTTTTTTGACTCCAAGTTCAGTGTTTGAGCAGACTTCATGGGGTGGGAGAGGAGTATGTATTTGCGTGTGAGGGGCTAGGTGGTACTAGAGAGGTGACCAAGTAATGCAATCTATCAATAAGTATTTATTTAGCGTTTTCTAATATGCCAAGCATTATAGCACTAGGGATACAAAAAAAAAAAAAAAGAACTTAAAAAGCAAACCTGATTCTTTCACTTATGCATCTTATATTCTCATAGAGGACACAATATATTCATTAGTGAATACATAAAAGATACATAGAATGTCAATGGTACAAATAAAACACTCTGTCTTTCAGTTCTTGCATTTTATTTTGGCTATCTCCCATGCGTCCAATGCTCTCCCTCCTCATCTCTGCCTACTAGCTTCCCTGGCACCCTTTATAAGTCCCAGCAAAAATCCATTCTTCTACCAGAAGACTTTCCTGACCCATCTTCATTCTAGTGCCTTCCCTCTGTTAATTATTTCCTATTTATCCTGTATATAAGTTGAGTGTACATATTTGCTTGTTGTTTCCCCTACTTAGATTGTGAGCCCACTGAGCCAGGGGCTATCTTTTGCCTCTTTGTGGAATCTCCAAAACTTACCACAGTGCTTGGCACATAATAGGTGCTTAAGAAACGTTTATTTCCTGACTTGTAGATAATTTTATAATGAAAGAAACTAGCACTGTAGAGAATGGGAAAGACCTCATTCAGAAAGGCACATTTGAACTGAGTTTTGGAAGAAAATGGAATAAATAAGAGGTAGAAATGAAGAGAGTGAAGAATCTAGGCACAAGGGAGAGCCAGTGCAAAGGCAAAGATATGGCATATGGATATGTTTTGAAGAATAGTAAGTATCCCAATATGAGAGGACCAAAGACTGTCTGGAGAGGAGTCATGTGTAAGTATAGCAGAGAGGTAGGATCAGGTTGTGAAAAGCTTTTACTGCAGAGCCAGGGAGATCCAATTGCTCCAAGAAGCAATGGGACCTGAGGTAAAATTACAGTGCTGTCGGGCTATGGACTGCTTTGGAGTAGAGGAGTTAAAAATTTGCTGAGCAGGCAGTATGGAGGGAGATTCTAGTGATGTCTGAAAAGTGATATGGCTAAATATACACATAAGAAAGATTATTCTTTTATCCATTTGAAATGTGGGCCAAAAGAGGGAAAAGGATACAAGCAAAGATACCCTTTAAGGAAGATGATGCAATAGTATCATTGTGCAAGGATGAGGTTCTGTACTAAGTGCTGAGAAGACTTGACTTATTTATCACATTTGCATGGCATGGAAAGCAGAATTTCCTGGTATTAGAAGTACACACACACACACACACACACACACACATTTCCCAAGATGTAGCAGAGTATGAATGGGTTTGTGAGGCCATCCCTGGGAGTATGAGCTGAGAAATGCCATGGCAACTTCTGAGGACTCCAAGGGCACGAAAAGTCATTGTGTGGTCCTTTTTGGAATGACAGATTTTCTGGCTTTTATGACCATGGGGTGGCCTAGTGCTGAAAGAACTTGGGTTTTTAGAATGATGTGGTAAACTCTGAGTAGTCTCTTGGTTCTGCCCCTGCACTGTAAGAGAAGCTGGGATGGGGGTAAGAGGACTAGGATTTGAAGTTAAAAGAGGGGATAGCTTCTGGCTGATGGTCTATTTTTAGGCGATTGAGGTTAAGTGACTTGCCTAGGGTCACACAGCTAGTTAAGTGTCAAGGGTTTGATCTGAGGCAAGATTTGAACTCAGGTCCTCCTGACTTCAGGGCTGGCGCTCTATCCACTGTGCCATCCAGTTGCCCCTGGCTCATGGTCTTTTAGCTTGTAAGTCTCTAGCTAACACCATGTGATTCCAGTGAGGGGTGAGGGAGGGTGGTATATGTACTGATATAATAGTGACCTCACCAATGTGGCAGCTAATTCATGGGAACTCTACTAGATGGATTTGCACCATGGCCTCTGGATACTTTTGCCCACTTTATTTGTGTTTCAATCAATTTATTGACTGATAAACCTTTAATAAGAATCTGGTCTGTTCCAGTTACTATGGGAATCCTGGAAATTCACAAAGAGTAAAAGGTAGTCTCTGCCCTCAAAAAACTTATAATCTAATGAGAGAGATAATATGCAAAATACATATATGCACAAGAATTAATTAATATAGGGAATTAATTAATTCTCTCTATATAAGAAATAATTAATATAGGGAAGGCACTAGACTTGAGCTAGCTCTTTTACTCCTCCTTTTAGGGAGATTTACACACAAGATATAACCTAGACTTTAAATAAATGTTCCTGGTGTGGGGAGGCCTGCGATGAGAAACCTTTGGAGCCAATGAGTGCGATAACAAAGACCTTATCTCCTCCTAATTGGAGACCAGCTCCCTCCAGGACTAAATCTTTTCCAAACTGTATGCCTGGGTACAAAACAATATTTAGGCACAGTGACCCAGCCCTTGTTGACCCAGCTGAATGAGGCCTCAGTGCTATAAAGATAATATTTTAAAATGTCCCTCATTGCATCTTCCTCCCTACCACCCCCATATGCACACACACACACACACACACACACACACACACACACACACATGAATATACACAGTGTGTTATATACACCAGGCATATGCCTGGCTCCATCGTCCCTGTCCCAGCTCAGTCAGGGGCTGTCAGTACCTCAACCTAATCAGAAGGGAGACTGCTCAGAATGCTTTCCCACCTGTCTTCCATCTAGGGAAAGGTGTGGATTAATAATAAGCAAAGCCATAGGAATATATCCAAGATCAGCATTTTCCTTCTTGAAGTTTAGTATAAATTTAGGCATATCAACCCTACTCACATCATTAAATTTGTTATCCAGCTGGCTGGCAACCCATGACTTATTTCCTCAGAAGTAAGATCCAGAGGTATTTCAGCAAGATGCAAGATTTTGGCATCATTTGTTTGTTAAAAGAAAAAAAAAAGCGGTTCTGGGACATACTGACCTGAAGATACTGAGAGCAAACAATGCATTTCCTATGTCTAGGATTAATGAATGTTGAGCTAGAAAAGATTTTTAGAGTTTGTGTATATTTCTGTCCCCCTCCAAAGTTAAAGAAACTGAAGCCTAGACCAGAGATTAAGCATCGTTGTACAATAAATATATTGGATGTTTCAAATGGTAAGAGCCAACAAACAAATCTACACTGACTTTTGTAACATTTTATCAAATAAAGTTCCTTGAATAAACTTGTATATGCACATATATATGTTTGTATGTATGTATATGTATATGTATATGTATATGTATATGTATATGTATATGTATATGTATATGTATATGTATATGTATATGTATATGTATATGTATATGTATATGTATATGTATATGTATATGTATATGTATATGTATATGTATATGTATATGCATATGTATATGTATATGTATATGTATATGTATATGTGTATGTATATGTGTATGTATATGTATATGTATATGTATATGTATATGTATATGTATATATATGTATATGTATATGTATATGTATGTATATGGACTTTGAGTAAGGAAGACTCATATTCAAGCCTTGCCTCAAATGTTTCCCAGGTGTATGACCATGGACAAGTCACTTAACTTTTCTAGACTTCAGTTTCCTCATCTTTAAAGTGAGGTGGTTGGACTTAGTGGCTTCTAAGGTCACTTCCAGCTGCCCATTTTTAACTGGCTTGCTCATGGGCTCAAGGCTAGAAAAATGGAAGAACAAAGATTTAAATCTAGATTGGGTGTCTCCTGGACCATTAATCTGCCCATTATACCATTGTCTCTTTGAATTACAGCTACTAAACATTCTGGAGCAAAACAGGTCTGGATAAGTAGGTGTGAAGAGGATGGCAGTGAAGAAGCTTCTGTTTAAGGCACTAGTTGGTTTCCCAGAACTCCCCTGTCCCCAAGGCACATTTATCCTCCAGGCTTTGTTTTCTCTGTTTTCATTTAAATCTGAAAGATCTCCTCCTGTCCCATTTTAGCTATGAGTATGTATGCCTTAGTCTATCTGTTTTGCCTGGCTGACTTCAGATGTCAACAGCCACCCACTGTATATTGGGTAATTAACAGGGAGTTTGAGAAAACATGGGTTTGGGGAAGACTTTAGGATTCTTTTGAAATTGAAGCTGCACCAAAGCTTAATTTGTTATTCAATATTTCACTTTCAAACTTCCACCCACACAAAGGGAAAATCTTTGACTATTTCTGGTGCCTTTTTTTTTCAATTTTCTCCAACCTTACTTGACTCCTGCTTCCAAAGACTGTGCCTATCTATACACAGAGAGAATCAGAGAGAGTGAAAGCAGAAACCTGAATAATATAAATTAAAAGTGGCAAAGACTTCTTTTCCTGAAATATCCAAGTAAGAACAAAAGGACTCTATGTTTTGGCCTGAATTATCCTTAGTTCTCCTGTTCAACTTCTGGATAAGGATAAATTCAGCCTAATCCCAAATGCTTAATGTTTGAGAATTTTGAATAACTGGAATTAAAACAACATTTTAGGATTGAGAAACTACTCAGAGAAGTCAAGACTTGTCCAGCGTTATACAGGGAATGAGTATCTGTGGCAACATCTGTTGTCCTTGGTCCTCTTCAAGAATGAAGGATAAACAACAACATCTGTGGCAACATTCAAACCCATGTTTTGTTTTTTGTTTTTTTTCTGATCACCAGTCTAGTGGTTTGCATGCTGTGTTGGTCTATTTCATGGCAGGATTAAACACAGCCAGAAATTTATCACTGAATGCATTATTACTCAGGATATAAATGAATGAATGAATATACAAATATTTACTGTACATATCTGTCTGTTGGAGTAGCTGTCCAGTCATCCAAAAGGCTCATGAGGGGGTGAAATGGGAGGGGAGGAGCCAGAGTCACCAACTTCACCAGTTTTCTCTCTACTACTCTCCTTCATACCATCCATGATGTGTTCTAACTAGCATGGCATTTATTTTCTGAACACTGTTCTTTTTCCACTACTGCTAAGTGTCTGTGGGCAAGTCACTTAACCTTGTTTAGTCATTTTTCAGTTACGTCCAACTCTATGTGACCCCATTTGAGGTTTTCTTCACAAAGATACAGGAGTGGTTTGCCATTTCCTTCTCCACTTCATGTTACAGATGAAGAAACTGAGGCAAAAAAAGGGTTAAATAACTTGCCTGGGGTCACACGGCTATTAAGTGTCTGAGGCCAGATTTGAAATCAGGTCTTCCTGACTCCAGGCCTAGCACTCTATCCACTGTGCCACCTAGGTGCCCTTAATTTTACTCAGTCTTAATTACCTGGAATGACAGGTGCTTCTCCATTAAGATCCTAAAAGTGTTTTAATATTCACTTTTCCCAGAAAGTTCACATCCTAGTCCCAAATTAATCCACATGAGGACAAAGTTAACTTAAATTGCCTCAGGTCTTCACCATAGATTCTTTACTCATGAAACAGCCCAGGTAGAAAACCAACTTGGGAATGTGAGTGATTAGGTCCAAAGTCCCCAGTTTCACCAGCATCCTGGCCTAAAACCCTTTGCCCTGCCCTACTCTGCCCTTTCCTCCTTTATTCTCCTCTTCCTTCTTCTCTCCTATCCTTCCCCATTCTAGAGACTGAGGCAGAAAAAGAATGTTTATAGGCTGTGTTTCTTTTCTTCTCTCCCACCTCTCAAAGCCTCTTGGCAAAGTTTAGGCTAGGAGTCTGGCTCCTCCAAACATCTGGCTGGCACTGAGAAGAGCAGAGCTGATGTACAAGGACATGCTCTTTATCATCTTTTCAGAAAGGATTTTAAATCTCCAAAAGATTGGCTACAAGTTGCGTCTTGGCCTCATTATGTCCTAATTTTGGGTTTCTTTTCGAAAGCCTATTTATCGAGGATTCTGAAATGCCTGTTACAGTACCAAGTATGGACGTCATCTGACTATAGAATAATCAAAAGAATATGGGGAACATTTGGAGTGAAATATGTGGCATGCTTTGACTTCAGGCAAATAGGAAAAGAGAAGTGGGGCAAATGGAAAAGCTCAATCTTACACATTGCATTTCTGGATGTCAGCAACATTGAAATATGTTGCACCAAGTCAAGCATGTAGTAGCAAGGGACAAAAAATAGCAGTAATGCTATATTTACTAAGAGATTCTCTAGAGGGGCCTCCATATATATATATATGTGTGTGTGTGTGTGTGTGTGTGTGTGTGTGTGTGTATGTGTATGTGTGCATGTATGTATATGTATATATACACATGTGTATGTACATGTCTATATGTATATATTCATGTGTGTATTTGTATGTATGTATATGTGTATATGTGTATGTGTTTATGTATTTGTATTTATATTGCTTTGCACACCCACTTCCTACTCTGATTATAAACATAAAAATTGTATAATTCAGTTTTAACATAAATCAAGGGAAAGGGGAAGAGGTTCCGTTCATCTAAAATTCATCTCGTACTACTCAATTGGCTGGGTCAAGCTTTTGACCCTTTGGCCCTATGGTTATGCAGAGAAGGACTCTGGGCAATGGTTTCTGGGTTGAGTCAGAAAGTTTATCTCATATTGTTGCACAAGCTAAATTTTCTTTTGGAATAATGAATATTCTAAGAGTATCACTGAGCTCCAGCAAAGCTAAGCCCTGTTCTTCTTGGCTCACCCAGTGAGAAGTTTTCCATTCTGCTCATTTGGCAGAGTACCTGCCCATGAAGCTGTTGGGTCTTATCCTGGTCAGAGTTTCAGTGGCTTAAAGTGGTCTGTATGGCATCCAGAAAGGGAAAGTTAAACATTGGCCTAGAGTCTTTGGGTAGGAGGTTAAGTCAGATTGGAGTGTGTGTCCACCAGTTGTGTCTACCAGTTGTGTGCCAGAGAGAGGGAAGCCAAAATCCATATTGTGGTGGTGAACAGATGCAGATATTTGTTCCCTTAGCTGGGATTTGGAAATCATATACCTTCAATTTAAAATACAATTCATTCATTCATTGATTCAACAAGCATAAGTTTAGTGCCAGCTACGTGCTGGGCATTGTGCTAAGCACTGAGTGTACAACGACAAAATGCAAAAGTCCTAGGCCATACGGAGTATAAATTCTGTTGGGGGATAAAGGTGTGTGTGAATGCAACACAAGGAAGGAAGGAAGGAAGGAAGGAAGGAAGGAAGGAAGGAAGGAAGGAAGGAAGGAAGGAAGGAAGGAAGATTAATTAAATGCCTACTATGTGCAGCTAGGTGTCACAGAGGTTGGAGTGCCAGGCCTAGAGTCAGGAAAATTCATCTTCCTGACTTCAAATCTGCCCTCAGACATTTGACACTAGCTGTGTGATACTGGGCAAGTCACTTAACCCCAATTGCTTTGCCAAAAAAAAAAAGAAGAAAAATATTATCTTATTTGATTATCACAAAAGCCCTGGGAAGTAGGTTCTAGTGTTGTCCCCATTTTACAATTGAGGAAACTGAGGCAAAAAGATGTTAAGTGATTTGCCTGGAGTCACATGGCTAGTAAGTGCTTGAGGATGGATTTGAACTCAGGAAGTTAGTAAAGTCAGGAAAACTTCAGGCCCAAGGCTCTCTCACCAAAGTACCTAGCATATGAGCACAGAAAAGCAAATACAAAGTTATACACAAAGGTTGTTGTGTTTGTCATTTTTGTTGTTTTCAGTTGTTACATGGGTGGAGAAGGAAGATGCTAGCAACTTGTGGAAGATGGCACTTGACCTGAGCTTTTGAAAGAAGCTAGAGATTCTTTGAGACAGATGTGTGGGTAAATGTACTCTTGGCACAAGGGACAACTTGTGTGAAGTCATGAAAGTAGTAGATGGGATGTCTACTATATACAAGGAAAAAAACAGGCAAGCCAATTTGGCTGGAACATTCAGTGCATGAAGGATAGTAATGTACAATGCAGTAATAGTAGGGATACAGAGTAAGACTGCAAAAGATCTTAAGTTACCTAACAGAGAAGTCTGCATTTTATTGCATGCTGGACTGGAAGCCTGAAAGACCTTAGATCAAATCCCACGCCAGACTATTACTAGCCATGTGAACCTGTACTTAGCTTCTCTGTCTCTCAATTTTCTCATCTGGAAAATGGGACAGGTGTACTTGGTTTCTGAGGTCTCTCTCTTCCATATTCTCCTCATCCTTTGCTCTTTTCTTGGGCAAAGGAGTGGCAGGGTCAGACAGGGTGCTTCAGGAATAGCATTCCAATGGCTTCCATCTTCAGTTTTCTTTTACATAATTTATTATGATTTTTCTATTTCTTTAGGCATGTAATTGCTTCACATCAAGCAATGTGTTCCAGCTGTCTTCTTACAACGCTGGTATTGGAATTAACTGCCATAAGCTTCTCAGATTGTTCTGTTCTCTACTTACCCAGCTTAATTTCTCCATCCCTACAGGTCTCCACAGTTTATCTCAGCAAACTACTCAGCAATCCAATGGGTCCCTGCTGCCCTTTGGCCTCATAAACAAGAAATGGGTATTACAGACAAATCGATCTTACATTGTACCTGCAAAGCTATTCTCTGCGCACACATAGAATTTTAAAATTTCATCCTGAAAGAGGGAAATAAGGATGATGGGGAAAGCAATAGAGCTAAGTGATGCCCAGGTAGAAATAAATTAAAATGGAATGTAATTGTATTAGTTATGGTCTGTTGAGATCAAACAATATAATGCTAAAGAAAATGACTTCATAGCTAGAGTGTGTCATAGATGTATAGCAGCCTTGTTGGCTATAGTAAGTGCTTTTATTTTTAATGAAATGTGCTTAGAATTTGAAGAATGAGGGCAAGGTTCAAATTCAAACTTTTCCCCTTGTTATGTCTGTGATCAGAAGTCACTTCAATTCTCTAGGACTCAGTTACCTCAAATATAAATTAGGCAAGTTGGGCTGCTGACCTTCAAAGTTTCTTTCAGTCATGTGACTGAATCTGAGTTCAAAGGATGTATTCTTTTAGTTTTCTGCCTTTGTTTGCTCGCCCTTGAGCATAGGCTCTACTGGGATCATGTCTGAGATCTTGTGTCTCCAAATTAGCTTCTTCCTAGGTAAGCTTGCATCTTCAAATGTCAAGCTGAAAATATACTGTCACTTAATGAATGATTGCTAACTGGCTGACTGATTGCCTGAAAATATGCCAGATACTGGGGAAACAAAGACATAAATAAAAGTGCTCCTACCCTCAAGGAGTTTACACTTTAGAAGGAGAAACAACACATACACATATAAGGAAATTCAAGGTATATACAAGATCAATAAAAGTAATTCACCAAAAATAAAAACAAAGGCAACTTTTGTCATCCTCAAGGAGTTTCCATGTTATCTGCCCTAGCACTTTTACCTGTCACACTTCCCTTAGTCTTCCAAGACCTCTGAGTGCCAATTTGAGGATTATTCCTTCTAGACATTTCTGGCCCCTGACACGCAGGACTCCCTGGCTTTAGATTGTGATTTCACATCCTTCCCAAATGTCTTTGCCTCTTTTTCTGTAACCTCTGTTTTCCAGCATGTTCCAGACTCAATATGTCCCAAACAACTTGATATCTCCCCATCCCCCAAAAGACCCTACTTCCCAGCTTCTTTATTTGTATGAACAGCACTAGCATCATTCCAGTCCCCCAGAGACACAATCACAGAGTTATCCTTGTGTCTTCCCTCTTCTTCATCCTCCCCAGTCACTTGTCAATTTATGTCAATTATTCTTCCACAACATTTGTTTGCATAAATTAGAGATTATCTCAGAGGGGAGGCACCAATGCTAAGGACTTGGAAATTCTTCTTGTAGATGGTGAGACTTCAGCTGAGACTTAAATGAAGCCAGGAAGCAGAGATGAGAAAGGTGTAAGGGGCAGTCAATGAAAATTCCCTGAGTCTGGAGATAGAGGTTTTGTTTTGTTTTCTAGTAAGAAAGGAGGTTAGTATCAGTAGATCTCAGAGTGTTTCAAGGGAAGGAGAGTGTAAGAAGACTTGAAAGTTATGAAGGTCTTTAAAAGGCAAATAAAAGGTTCTCTATTGATCCTGGAGAAAAGAGAGAGCCCCTTGAGTTTATTGATTAAGAAGGTGACATGGTCAGACATGTGCTTTAACAGAGGAGATGCTGGACTGATTTGGGGAGAGATTTGTGGCAGGGAGAACAAACAAAGGCTTATTGAAATGACCTAATTTTGAGGTGATATACCAGGCTATAAACCATGGTACTGTCAGTATCAGAAGAGAAGAGGAAGTATAGAAGAGTATGAGAAATGTTGCGAAGGCAGAGTTGATAGGACTTGGCTACAAATTGGATTTGGTGGAGAGAGGGCATGGGGGGTATACAGTGAGTAGTAAGGGATGAGACATAAATTGCAAGTCTAGGGGGCTAGAACAATAGTTACTGCTGGTATCCTCAGCAGTAACAGGGAATTTATGAAGTGAGGAGGGTTTTAGAGGAAAGATAGTGACTTCTGTTTTGGATATGACAAATTTAAGATATGTACAAACTCCCAGTGTGAAGAGTTCAATAAATGGTGATGTGAGTGAAGGTCAGAAGAGAAGTTAGAGTTGAATACAGAGATCTGAGAACCATCTTCTTAGAGATGATAACTGAATCTATGGAAGCTGATGAAATCACCATGCAAAATAATATAGTGACAGAATAGAAGAGGACTTAGAGCAGAGCCTTATAGGATACTCATGGTTAGTGGTCATAGCTTGGGTAAAAATCTGGCAAAAGATGCCTTATAGGTAGGCAGGTCGCCAAGATAGAGTAATGTCATAGAAAACTAGAGAGAGGAGAACATGAAGGAGAAGAGGGTGTTTGAGTATCAAAAGGTACAGAGAGATCCAGAAGGATAAGAACCGAGAAAAAGATATTAGATTTGGCAATTAAGAGATTATCAGAAATTTTGAAGACAGAATGTTCAATTTAAGAATGAGGCTTTAACCCGAATTGCAAAGAGGTAAGAGAACGAGAGGAAAAGAAGCTGAGGCACTGATTGTAGGCAATCTTCTCAAGGAAGTTAGCTAAGAAAGGGAGAAATATAAAGAGATAGCTAGCATAGATGCATGGAGGAAACAGGGACATGTTTGTAGATTTCAGGGAAGCAGCGAGTTGACAAAAAGAGATGGAAGATTAAGAAGAGAATAGTCACAATAGAGGGAGGGGGAAAACAGCTATAGAAGATGAAATGAAATAGGGTTATTTGTACATGTATAGTAGTTTGCTTTGGTAAGGAGAAAGGGTATTTCTTCATATGAAATGGGGGGGGATATCTGAATGTATATTGAGGTAGAAGGGATAAGAGAGAGCTCTTGCCAAATAGCTTTATTTTTTTTTTCAGTGAAACATGAGGAAAAGGTCTCAGTTGAGAGGTTTAGGGTAGAGAGAGTTATGGGAAGTTTGAGGAAGAATGAAAAGTTTTGGAAAGGCCCCTCTGGTGAGTTGGATAATGAATCAATCAGGAATGTATAAAAAGATTGCCTTGTGGGGAAGCTATGTGGCACAGTGGATACAGAATCAACACTGAAGCCAGGAGGACCTGAGTTCAACTCTGGCCTCATACCAAACACTTGACACTTACTAGCTGTGTGACCCTGCACAAGTCATTTAACCCCAATTGCCCCCCCAAAAAAAAGATTGCCTTGCCACAGTGAGGACCCAGTTGAGATTATCTCACATTAATTTGTAGTAGATCCATTTACCTTGGGTTTCTGATTTTTTCCAGCTTCATTCATCAACATATGTTTAAAAGCAAAGGTTGTTGGGGTAATCCAATGTTAGAGCTTGACAGGATGTTTTAAGCATGACAATTAATAAATGTTTGTTTAGCAGGCAGAATTGGACCTTAAGCCAAAAGACTTGGTTTGGCATTTCACCTCTTACACTTAATATGTATGTCACCAAGAGCAATTCATTTAATCCCTTACAGCTTCAATTCCATTTTTCTAAATTGGGGGTAAAGTACATCTGGCTGATAGCAGAGAAAACAAAACAAAACAAAACAAACAAACAGAAAAAAAAAAAAACTACAGACCCAGGACCCAAAGAAATCAGATTGAACCTGAAAAGGAATCTAAGGGGCCATGTTTTAATTTAAAATTGGAAGGAGGAAAAAATCTACCTCTCAGAGCTTTTGTCAGACTCAAATGGTATACTGTTCAGAGAGCATGTAACAATGACAGCAATGATAATAGTAATAAGCTCTTATTAGGGGAAGCTGGATGGCACAATGGATAGAGCACCGGCCCTGAAGTCGGGAGGACCTGAGTTCAAATCCAGCATCAGACCAAACACTTGACACTTACTAGCTGTGTGTGACCCTGGGCAAGTCACTTAACCTCAATTGCCTAAAATAAAATAAGCTGTTATTAATTTTGCTTTTCTTGCTATTTGTCCATTTCCCATTAAAATGAAACTGACAGCTTGGTATCTTCCCAAAAGCACCATAATGAAGCAATGATGGTAAGTTATAACCCAGTATGTGTCAAGTACTGCTGCAAGCACCTGCATTCACGGCCGTTGTCTAATGCTGGCAGAGTGTGAAGAGAGAAAGAATCACGGGCCAGGTGGGAGCAGCGAAGAACAAACTCCGTTTATTGATCTGAGGGCTCAGGCTTGTATAGTACTGCATCAGGCAATAGTAACATTATTTTCTAAGAAAAGCATAAACCTAATAAAGTGATTTCCTTATTTCCATCTACCTTGTCTGTTACTTTCTTTCCTGCATCCTGTCCCATGCCCTATCCGTTTCCTCCCTTCCTGCATCTGTTCTCAAGAGATGGAACAGGGGGGTGGTGAGCCCACATCCTGAGTTTCACAGCTGTAGGGCTTAGTACAAACTACAGGTAAGACCCAGGATAGCCTAAGCCCTCCAACTTCCCAGAGCCGGCCCTCTACAAAGTACAAAAGGCAACAGTGAATAATGGAGAGTGGGCCTGGTCTTGGCACCAACCTGTGTTCAAGTCAAGCCACTGACATTGACAGTCATTGACTAACAGCAAATCATTTAATCTTTGAGGGCTCCAATCAACTCTCAAAGACTATAAGATGCAAAAGAGGTCTAGATTCTCGTTGATGGAGCAAGTTTCCACATTGAAACTTGTTTCAGATATGAAGGCAAAAATGAATCTACCCACCATCAATGTGGTTATCATATTCTATTGAAATGATCCTATATTTCAGAGATCTTTAGTTTTTTTCTAGATAGGATTCCTTTTCTCTCCCCCTCCACCTTGAGCCTATCTGGAGATAGATGTGTTGACAGTGCTAACATAAAATAGTTGTAGACCACCTCCTGCAATTACACATAGATATAGTTATAAACATATATGCATATGCCTATATTTATGTAGTCATATACACACAGTCACACATATATATATATATATATATATATATATATATACATATATCCATGTTTACATGCACATCTGTATATGTATACATGCACATCTATATTTATATATCTATTACCATCTCTACCTCTATCTATCTCTATCTATCTATTCATAAATCTATCTATCTAGCATGTGTGTGTGTGTGTGTGTGTGTGTGTGTGTGTGTGTGTGTGTATGTGTGTGCATCCATTCCTGTTTGGCAATGAAAATAAAACAAAAGACAAATGTGAAAATCATATACTTGTCTGTTGCCTTTAGCAAGCCTTTGTGCCCCTCTGGTATATTGTCTATGTCTGTTTATTCATTCATTCATTCATTCATTCATTTATGTATTTATGTATTTACTTATTTATTTGTTTATTTGTTTATTTATTATCTAGGCATCTTAGACCTTCATGACTTTCTGGGAGTTTTAAAAACCAATTTGAAGAGTAATGTTTAGGCTGCAAATCCATTGCTATATCACACACAATATCTCTATATTCACAGAGAAGGCTACTGCAAGTTTCAGAAACTCATAGCAGTTATGAACATAGTTTTGAGCTTATCTTCAGGTTTGATGAGCAAGTCATTTAAAGTCCCAAGCTTATCAGCTTTCTAATCAATATAGACCATTCAGGTTACCAAATTTTTTCCTTCCTTCCTTGCTTTAAATTGCATTCAAATGGATTTGTTTCCTACTTTAGAACCTTCTGTTTCTGAGCTGCCTTCTGATTTTTCATCTATCTGGTAAGGATTTCTTCTAAAGGGCTGATGGCCAGGAGATGGGAGAGCTATGACCCACTGATCCTCTTACTAGAGATCTAGTGAAGCAACCCTTCTCTACCCATATAAAATCTTGTTTTCCTGGGTGGGATATCTTCCAAAGGGCTACTTCATTTTTTGTGCAATTTGGCAGCAAACTAGAACATGGAAAACTAAGAATCAACATATTTAATAATTCACATAAAATTAATGACATGGTCTGTTTTCTTATTTCATTTTTTTTAAATGCTGACAATTCAGTATCTATTAATGAAGCACTTACAGAATTGACATTTGATACTTGCCTGGGAGACAAACTAAATTTGGTAATGTAATTAAATCAAAATTAAATAGAGGAAAATGCATAATCACATTCTTATTAATATGTTAACTTTAGGGAGATTATTTGGGTATTGCAGGCATTGAGCAAGATAACTAGGGCAACTTAATTAGATTTCAAGTGAATTGCTAATCATGTTCATTTAGATTTTTATAAGAATAGTAATTACACTCCAACATGTTATAGCTACAATATAGTATTTTATTATATTACTTACCAACATTTCCTTACAAGTACATTTACAATACCAGCTTTAATGGATTAGTGAAAGTGTAAGAGTCATTTATTGCTAATAGAATCAAGATTAGGAAGTGAAATTTCAGTATTCTAAAAGTCATTCACATCATAATTTTAATGATATGACGCTTATATTTCATTGAGGTTTTTTTTGCAGTCACTTTGCTCAGCAAATTACTTTTTATATACTGATTTAAATAAATATGTGTTTTATATCCAGTTCTATGATCTTAATTTATTTACAAGAGGAAATAGGATTAACTTGTAGGTTGGCCTTGAATACTAAACATTACCTGGGTAGGAAAAAAAAAGGAATTATGGTGTTTGTTGGCCATGCCTCTGGGCTGCTGAAGGCTGAAGTGAGAATGTAGGAGGAAATACCCATATGCCCCCTAAGATAGCACAGGAGATTTAAAAGACACAAGGGCTATATAAACTTTCAGTTGATAGGCATGCCAGATTACTTTAGCCTGCTACTGTTTGGAGAAGCACAGCATGCTGCATCCTGTTATGCAGAAGAGCATAGAACTCTGACTTTTGGTTAAGAACTCATGTCAATAACTGGGCACTTGAAACTAGCAGGAAAGAAAGTAAATCATTTCTTACTGAACACAACTTGGGAAGCTAGGTGGTGCAGACCAGGCCTGGAGTCAAGCAGATGAGTTCACATTCAACCTCAGATATTTACTAACTGTGTGACCCCGGGCAAGTCACTTAACCCTATTTGCCTCAGTTTCCTTATTCTAAAATGAAGTGGAGAAGGAAATGGCAAACAATTCCAAGAAAACCCCAAATGGGGTCACACAGAGTCAGATATAAATGACCCAATTTGGTAGTTGTTGCCATTGACCTGATAATCAATCAGCAATATTTTATTAAATCCCTACAATGTGCTAGACAGCCTACTAAGCACTAGAGATACAAAGATCCAAATGAAATTATCCCTATTATCAAACAACTCATTTGTTTGGAATGATGCTCTGCTTCAGAAGTCTCTAGCCTTTTCGTGTGGTAGAATACCCTTTTTTTCTTTTCTCTCACAGCCTTGGCTATAGTGATGGTAGAGGGGAGAATAGTTCATCTCTACCAGTAGGGCTCTCCCTCCACTTCACTGAGAACTCCATCAAACTCCAGATAAGGGAATTGAACATATAATATAATCATAGATCTATTGCTGGAGGGTACTACGCATGTTTTCAAGTCTGACCTAGATTTATAGCTGAGAAACCAGGGCATAGATTTGCTAAGTGACCTATCTATCTATCTATCTATCTATCTATCTATCTATCTATCTATGTCTATATCTATATCTATCTATCTATCTGTCTATCTATCTATGTCTATATCTATATCTATATCTATTCTATCTATCTATCTATCTATCTATCTATCTATCTATATCTATGGCATATATCATAGAAGGAATTGTTTAATCTCATCTAGCTTGGTGCTATAGTTATAGGGCCTCTTTTATTGGTGAAGGATCTCTGGTCTATTATTATTCATGAAGCTTCATTCAATAAAACTTGGAACTTTTAATGCTTATCTTTTGTTAGTTTACTTTTATCTCACATACTCTAAACTTACTCTGCCAAACACGGTTCATTGCAAGCTGCATGCCCAAATGGAACCTCTATGTCCCCTAAAGGCTCTGGGGTTAATCTTGAGGACATGAGGAGAAGGAGCCTCTGTAATACTGGAGCTCATGAGCTCCCAGTGCTTCCTCTCTGGTTATCAGTTAATATCAATTAATCAGCAAGATAATTAGCTGTTTGCCAGAGAGTATTTACTAAGTTGTATAGTAAGAACAGTTGATATAAAACATTCTCCCAAAAGTCTTCTACTAATACATACAAAGTGAGCCTCCTTACATTAAAAGATCCATCCAGCCCTATATCCTTCTTACAATAGAATATCCTATCACCAATTCCAGCTGCCTTTTCCTACTGGTAAGTTTTTCCTGGGGTAATTAATTTTGGGGAAGAATCCCAGCTTTTTTTTTTTTTAACATTTATTGCCTTCCTGGTTTAATTTCCGAAATCCTACATTTCACCACCATGTCTCATCTGTAGCCTCACTCTGGAACCTCCTTCAGTGCCTGCCTTCTCTCTATCTGGAATAACTCTCCATTTAACTATGTGGTCTTCTTATGGTGGAATATTTCTTCACTATGTTGGTTCTCTTCTCCCAAGAGTGAATTCCTCTCTGGACCAACATTTTGGGGAGGAAGAGGTCATCTTCATCTGATTCCCTCCTCCCTTTCTACCTTTCATGATTTGTCTACCCTTGTGATAATTTGAGTTCCAGGAATGCAGAGGCTATCTTTCTTTTTCTTTATATTTGTATACTAATGTGTAGCATATTGTCTGGCAAATAGGAAGCAGTTAACTAATCTTGTTGCCTTGCTTACATATGGAGTCCATGAGAAAGTGGGTCAAGTTTAGAAAGCACATGCACCCAAGGGTAACTCATAGCTCCTAATTTCTGGAATTTCTTTTCCTCCTTTACAGGATACTCATTCTGCTTGGCTTCCTCTATAAAGCCCCAAAGCTGTCTCTCCTCTGTGTCTTTTGTTTGTCTTTCATTGCTGATATAGGCATTATGTCAAGCTGTTCCACTGATGTTGCTTAGACTTTGACACCAATGAGAAGTCCAAAATCCCTCAACCCTTTGTAGTTCACAAGGTCTTCCTCTGGACAATGTGAGGGAGGTGGGTGTGGGGAGAAGAGAGTAATATGACCCCGAGATCAGGATTACTACCATAAGTGTTTCTTTCTCATTAGCCTGGCTGGGAGATTTCTGCCACTTATCTGCCAAACGCTCCCAGGCTTGGATCCTGAATTGGCTTGTGGTTTTATATCAAAATCCATAGGGGGCAACCTAGTCTCCTCAATCAATGTGAATATACTTCCTATGCGCAGTCATTCCAATTTACCCAATGGCTTTTAAAGGACTTGTGAACTGATCGATTGACTTTTCACATTTAATCTAAAGTCATTGATGGATGGATTGATTCACCAGAGATGTTTAGGCCTAGTTATCATCTCTGATTGTTTCAAGTGAGTAGTCTGTGCTCTCTGTGATGATTGTGGGAAAGACACTCTTAAAATGATGAAGAAGTGTGTTATAGTGGATAGAGGATTAGAATAGAAGTTAGAAATATGCGAATTTTGATTTCACCTTTGATGCATGCTCGCTTTGTGGCCATAACAAGGGGGCCTAACTTTTCTGAGACTCAAGTAACTCTCTAATATTATCTACTAAGTTGTAGACAGGTAGGATCTGGGTTGATGGCATTAGTCCCCACAATGATGAAATTGTTATCACTGACATACACTTATTCATTCATTTAACATGTACTAATTAAGTCCCTGCTGTCTTCCAGGCTTTATGTCAAGAGAAAAATGAAACAATATTTGCCTTCAATGAGCTTATATTCCATCAACGTGTGAAGATACGGACATGTGTACAGATAATCAAATACGAAAATAGTTACAAAGTAATAGTAATAATTTTTGATGATAGAGACACTAACAAAACTCACAGATGAGGGGTGTTGTCAGGAAAGCTTTCAGAGAGTGGCACAAGCTCTTTTCAAAACACAGTCATTAGCAATTTTAGGTGATGTTGTATATTTTGATATTTTTGTTGTGACTTAATTTACGTAGAATTGTGTTTTCTCTCTAGTTTTGCAGTTAATAGTTGACAATGTGGGTTAATTCAGTGTCACAGCCTTACAGCTAGAAATGCCATCCCACCCAATTATGAAACAGATGAGGAAACTGAGACCCAGAGAGGTATATAATTCTTTCCCTGGGGTGGGTGGGGGATTTATTTCTGTTAGGGATTATAGCTTCATGGACCTTTTAAAGCTGGCTAAAGACTTTCTGCTTTGGAAAGTCCAGTAGAAAAGTCTCTGGAGAGCTATGCGTGCACGTGTGTGTGTGTGTGTGTGTGTGTGTGTGTGTGTGTGTGTGTGTGTGTGCCTGAGCAAATAGGAGTAGAGGGTCAGCTACAAAGGATATAAATTAACAGAATCTGGCAGCTGCCCATATAGTTCTAAAAAGAGAAAAGACTAAAGGTGGCAGCAGCAACTGGGTTGTAAGTCAAGGCTATTTATAAATGGCAGAACTGGAAGGTCCAAGAATAATAACAGTATTGGAGGAAAACTTCTCCAGACCAAAGTCTTAGTCAATATTAATCAATAAGCATTTATTAATTGCTTATTATGTGCCAGGCATCATAATAAACGCTAGGAATATAAAAGGCAGAACACAGTCGTGGCCATAGTGGATCTTACAAAAAGTCCAAGTCCTGAAGGACTAATGGATTTAGGGTTCAGGAATCTAGGTAATCCACAAATAACAGGATATTGAGCTAGACAGAAAATTTTGATTGGCTGTGCTCTTCATCCGCCAATGCAAACATGTTTTGTAGCTTTTTCTTGGGTAGCTGGGCCTGCCCTCCTACTTTTCCTGATCTCCTTAGTGTAGCTGCTGTCAGTTTCATTATCTTCCATGGCAACTATGCACTCTTCAAAGATACTGTCATGGCCTCACCATTTTGAAATCACACTCCCTGAAGGGCTTGAGAAAACTTAGCACAACAATTACATTATAGTGACAGGATCAGCTGAAGGGTTTGAAGTCAATGAATTGGAATGGTAATACAGTTTTAGAAACACATTTGATAAAATGTCTGAATCTCAATCCTGGTGAAAGTTAATCAAACTTGAATATTTTTAAAAGTTAATTAGAACTCAGGGATAATGGTTTCACTGACCGAAAAGTAGGAAGGAAATTAAAAAAAAAATCTTCCCTATGCAATTTTAGGTGTTTGGTAATTAGGTTGGGGTTGGGGATGATGTCTCATTTTGCCTTTGAAGCATCAATCACCAGAAAACTGCAGGAGAAAAGACACCTAGCACACTGTTGAATAAGAGTTCTTATCTAATGCAGAAATGTCTCTGGTTGATGCTGACAATTTAGTACACTCAAGCTCATTACCCATTCTCTATAATGAAGTCATTCATTGAAACTTGTAAGTGCCCCTTGGCCAAATACATTCTGAAAACTTAGTGTGGAGCCAAGAAGGGGGAAAAAAATTCTTTCATATTAATAACACTTTTGGAAACCATCCACTGAGTGCCTTCAAATATGTTTAAAATCCCACAATGGAATTTCCCAAAGAATTGTATTTTCACTTCCACTTATTTTTTAGGCTATTTCCAAAGTGGGACCATTCTTTGCTCTCCCAGGTGGATTGGTGAGTTTCCACAGCCCCATTTAGTATAAGAGCCATGTTCTTTGAACAGATTCATCAGAAAACTCTGAAATGTTTATGTCTGGAACTCTCCAGGGCCATATTTCTAATTTTCTTTTGGCCACATTCTCTTGATCTCATCAAACACCCAGAAATCACTAAGACCTTTTTTTTGATGTGTTAGCTTCTGTCAATAATACTTTCATGGTTAGACTATGTGCTGCATTCTCCACATTCACCCCTCCTCCGATGTGACTCATAAAATTTGAATACAGTCTATAATCCTGGTATTATAGAGCCAGGAGTAGTAGTGGTAGGTGCTGAGAGGAAAACAGTAGTTCATTCTGGAAGGAAATCACCCTCAAAATATTTGTTCTTTGTTCCACTGCTGAAGTTCAACTTACTCAGGAAAGGCTATGTAATTGTAACTTAATGTCATTCAGAAGATAGATAGAGTAGGAATCAGATATGGTAGATTTCATAGGACAGTTTCCAAGCAACTGCACCAAGGTTGGATAGCCTAGAACACTGATTCTTGTGATGTGGTAATATTTCATCATCTACATCCAGATACCTCCTGTAGGGTGTGTGTGTGTGTGTGTGTGTGTGTGTGTGTATTGTTCATGCAGGTTATATGTATATCCATATGGGTCTATCTAAATGCAGTTCCCAGGAAAAGATGAATAGAAGATATCTCTGGAATCTTCTTCAAGGGAGACTTGGATTTCTACCTGTAGAAGAACAGGAAATTAGAATGATAAGACTGGCCAGTTCTGGTCTTTTCAGAGAGGACACTGAATAAGAATTATTTCCACACTGGATAAGAATCATTTCTATCTTTCCTTAAACTTTGTTAGTATACGAGAAATACTTTTTAAGTTCAAGCTGCTTTTTTGGTCATTATCTTTTAATGAGCAAGGAATATTCCAACCTAAGTTTGAAGACTCATAGAAAGTCAGAGTTTGAAGTAACCTTAGAAATATATGTATTTGTTGGGAAGGAATACTAGTTCTCTTATTTTTATTGTTAATGTGGCCTTGGATACATCTCTTGACCTCTCTGGTGCTCCAAAGGCTTGACTCCCTTCCCAACAAATATTAATTAGACAAAGATAATTATACATATTAACATTGAGGACATTTGAGTCATTTAAAGGAATGCATAATTCTCCACATGCAACTCAATTCAATCGCCTCCTCAGATTACATGTCATGAATACATACATATACCTGTGTATAGATGTATGTATCTATACATATGTACATACTAATGGAACAGTGGTCTGGTGTTGCATTGAGTAAATGCTGAGTTTAAAGATAGAAAAATGTGAGTTGAGATCCTGTCTTTGATATTTAGGAGCTATACAAGCCTAGACAGTCACTTAGGCTTTCTGTGCTTCTTGCCAATTCAAAGATAAGTCAACATTTTGGTTAGTATAGGAAATTTCCCATATTGATGAATCACATAGAATGACAAACAATAGTATAGTCAGAAGGGCCTCACTGATCATCTAACCCAAACCATATGTGAAATTTGTTTCCCATTGGTAATGGTAATCCACCATTGGCATCACTCTGATTGTTAGGAAGGGGTTCCTCATGTTATACCTAAGTCTACACCTTTACAACTTTCCCTTATTACTCCTTGTTCTACCTACAACAACCAAATAGAATAAGTCTAATTCCTTTTTCATTTGAAAAACCTTCAAATTTCATTGTTGTTTAGTCACATTTCAGTTGTGTTCAACTCTCTGTGACTCCATTTGGAATTTTCTTGCAAACAATACTAGAGTGGTTTGTCATTTTCTTCTTTGGATCATTTTACCATGAGTAAACAGTGGCAAACAGGGTTAAGTGACGTCTCCTGGTTTACACAGCTAGTAAGTGTCTGAGGCAAGATTTGATCTCAGGAAGATAAGTCTTCCTGACTTCAGCCTGGCACTTTATCCATTGCTCCATCTACCAGAGTGGGCTAAACCACCCCCTAGGAGGTGCTGGAATGATCTGGGAGGGGGGGAAGTAGTAGCCTCTAGTGCAATGGGGTGGGGGGAGACATAGAATAAAAATAAGGAGGTTGGGGGAAGCATCAGGAAAGAAGAAAAAAGAACAAAAATTTAAAAAAAAATAATGTTCCTACATGTTTCATCTCTTGGGTAATAGAGTTAAAGTCATAAAGTAATAAAATAATTACATTATTTTCCAAATAAACACAAAATAAAAGAAAGAAAGAAGAGAAGGAAGGAAGGAAGAAAGAAATGAGAGAATGAAAGAACAAAAGAGGTAAGGAAGGAAGGAAGCAACAAAGGAAGGAAAGAGGGAAGAAAGGAAGAAAGGAGGAAACTGTGTTGCCAAACTGTCCAGCTGGATCTCCAGTGGGCAGCTCCTTTTACTACTCACAGAAGTTGTTGCTTGTCCTACATTCTTGTAGAGAACTATGACATCAGGGATATATGATGCCATAGCATGCAATTGAATTGGATTTAAGTGAGGGAGGGCTGTACAAAGTCACCAGCCTCACTTTCTCCTCCAGGGCCATCCAAGTCTGGTAGCAAGATATAGATTAGCACTCACTGTGTTATACTTAAGGCTGAAAGCATACTTTTAAAAAGTGGTACTTTTAAATGATACTTAAAAGGATTGAAGACCAACAATCACACAGAGAAAGTAGGGAAGAAGGACCACTGAATAGCTGAAGAAAAAACAATCTTGACACTATTTTTGAACTGGTACTATTCTGTATTTTATTTTAAGTGGCAGTCCCTTAAATAGGCATATAAAAACACATCCAAGGAAATTTTCTCTGTTGTCCCTTCTTACTGATAATTTGCATTTTTTATCTGCTCTTTACTCATTCCTTCTTGTCCTTGTTCTCCCTTTCAATACCTTTACTTGTCTGTATCTTTATCATCCGTAGCCTCTTTTAATAATTCCTTAAATATTTTATAACCACACTCAACTTCCTTTCCTTCTCTTACTAAATTCTTACCTATTCAACAATTGGCTTTTCTCAGAAGAATGAAGAAAATAGTAAACACAATCATGACCACAATGGAAATGGAAAGAACAATTACAACAATATAATAAAAACTGATTGCTGCAAAATTACGCTGATGAAATGTGGCCACAAAGAATAGAGATGAGAAGAACTCCTCCCTCAGGTACTTTGCAGAAATGGGAGTGCACTGGTATGGAACATTGTACACTTGTTTAATTTGATGGGTATTTTTGCTGACCCTTTTTTTCTTCTTTATTATTATTATAAGGTATGACTCTCTGGGAAAGGTGTGGGGGAGGAAGACATTGGGCAGCTCAAAGGATATAAAATAAGATATATGGATAACATTTATTTTTAAAATGGTTTACTTACTTTTTCTTACTTACCTTTCCTTAACAACTAACATTTATTTCTCCTAGAGTTTTTCTGCACTTTGGGTCTATTTCCTCAACTCTTTTCTGCTTTCAGATTGACTTTTACTCTTCTTTTATCTTGTCAGTCTCACCTTTTCTCTAAATTCTTTCAAGTTTTCCTTTCCCAAAGAAAATCTCTAGGCTTTTCCCACAAATCCAAAACTTCCATCTTTCTATTTTCCTTATCCTTTTTGCTTAAACCGAGGCCTTCTGTCTTTTCCTGCTGCTTCTCTCACAACCTTCTTCCACATAATCCAAATGCTTTAAAATTATGGTTCTCTTTCATATTTGTATACACATTTGATAGAATATCTCAAAGAGCAGCTGTCAAGTATACTGCAATGGACACCATATACATTTTTTCACACATCGTATTTTTTTCCATGATTAATAGTTAGCTTGATCATCTATTTAATTTCCTTTCATTGAGAAGCTTTGAAAGTATTCCAGAGCTTGGTGTAATTATACTGTTACCTGGTAATAACAGTATTTGTAAGCAGGCAACATCAATAAGACAACTTTCTTTTATTTGGGCTTTGTACCACACATTATTCAAGATGAGTACCTTACGTGAGAATATGTATATGTATACATGCACACATGCACACATACACACACATGTATTTCAACAAACTTATTACTTGGTCATATCTCTCATAGAATCTTGCATAATTTTAAAATCTGTGTTTAAAAAGGGTGTGGTGGAGCTTGCAGTGTCTGTGGAGAGAAAATCCTCACAGTTCCAAGAGAGAAAAGAGTGCTTATGGTCACTCATAGACCAGACCATAGGCCAGGAAAGGAGTAAACACCTCGCCCTTGATCATAGCACCTTGGAAGAACTGAAAATTTACAGGTCCCTAGAAGTATCTCTGAAAACAGCTGCATAAAACCCCAGAAGCTTGCGATAGTACATTCTCCACACTGGAAACAGACTCCGACCTTAACAAAGACTTTATAACTCAAGTAATTGGCCAGGATCATGAGCAAGCAGCACAAAAAGAGTAAGACTATATTATCTTACTTTGGTTACAAAGAAGATCAAAACATACAACCAGAAGAAGATAATGAAGCCAAAGCACTTACATCCAAAGCCTCCAAGAAAAATATGAATTGGTCCCAGGCCATAGAAGAGCTCAAAAAGGATTTTGAGAAGCAAGTAAGAGAAGTAAATTAAAAACTGAGAGTGATGCTAAAGGAGACCCAAACAAATACTGACGAACATAACACCTTAAAAAAATTGCTTAATCCAAATGGCAAAAGAGGTCTGAAAAGCCAATGAGGAAAAGAATGCCGTGTAAAGCAAAATTGGTCAAATAGAAAAGGAAGTCAAAAAGCTTACTGAGGAAAATACTTCCTTACAAATTAAAAGAGAGAAATTGGAAGCTAGTGACAATTTGAGAAATCAAGGTACTGTAACACTAATCCAAAAGAATGAAAAAATAGAAGAGAATATGAAATCTCTCAGTGGAAAAACAACTGACCTGGAAAATAGATCCAGGAGAGAAAACTTAAAAATTATTGGACTATCTGAAAGCTATGATCAAAAAAAGAGCCTAGACGTCATCTTTCAAGAAATTATCAAGGAAAACTGCCCTGATATTTTAGAACCAGAGGGCAAAATAGAAATTGAAAGAATCCACCAATCACCTCCTGAAAGAGATCCCCAAAGGAAAACTCCTAGGAATATTGTAGCCAAATTCCAGAATTCCCAGGTCAAGGAGAAAATATTGCAAGCAGCCAGAAAGAAACAATTCAAGTATTGTGGAAACACAACCAGGATAACACAAGATTTAGCAGCTTCTACATTAAGGGTCCAGAGGGCATGGAGTATGATATTCTGGAGGGCAAAGGAGAGAGGAGTACAACCAAGAATCACCTACCCAGCAAAACTGAGTATAATCCTTCAGGGTAAAAAATGGTCATTCAATGAAATAGGGGACTTTCAAGCATTCCTGAGGAAAAGACCAGAGCTGAATAGAAAATTTGACTTTCAAATACAAGACTCAAGTGAAACATGGAAGAGGTAAACAGGAAAGAGAAATCATAAGAGACTTATTAAGGTTGAACTGTTTACATTCCTGCAGGGAAAGAGGATATTTTTAACTCATGAGTCCTTTGTCAGTATTAGGGTAGTGGGAGGGAAAAAATTATATGTATGTATAGATAGAGGGCACAGGGTGAGCTGAAGATGAAGGGGTGATATCTGGAAAATAAAATTAAGGGGTGATAGAGGATTATACTGGGAGAAGGAGAAAGGGAGAAATAGAATGGGGTAAATTATCTCACATGAAACAGACAAGAAAAGGCTTTTACAATGGAGTGGAAAAGGGGGAAAGTGAAAGGGAATGAGTGAATCTTATTCTCATAGGATTTGGCTTAAGGAGGGAATAACATACACAATAGGGTATGGAAATCTATCTTACCCTACAGGAAAATAAGGGGGGAAGGTGACAAGAGAGCAGGGGGTTGATAGAGGGGAGGGCAGATTGGGGGAGGGGATAATCAAAAGCAAACACTTCTGAGGAAGGACAGCATCAAAAGAGAGAATAGAATAAATGGGGGGTAGGATAGGATGAAGGGAAATATACTTAGTTTTTCACAACATGACTATTATGGAAGTGTTTTGCATGATTAGACATCTATAACCTGTATTGAGATGCTTGCCTTTTCAATGAGGGTGGGTGGGGAGGGAGGAAGGGAGAAACTTTGTAACCCAAAGTTTTAGAAACACATGTTAAAAAAAATTAATATTAAAATTTTTAAAAAAAGAATTTTTGTGAGGCGAATTCGTAGGGCTGCTTTTTGTTATCCTGAGTCAAATACTTTTTTGAAGTCAACAAAAAATAGACACAGTGAGATCTTATATTCTTTTAAATTCTCAGTTATGTGATTATGAAGACGTAATCTACCTTAAAAACTCATTTGCAGAAGCCTTCCTGTTTATGCAACATTCTCTCTCTCTCTCTCTCTCCCCTCTCTCTCTCACTCATATTGTAGGTATATGTAAAGAATATAAGAATATTCTCATAAATATTTTACAGAGAAGGGAAAAGAGACATATGGAGCAACCAGTTGCCAATGTCCTTCAAGTCACTTTTAAAATTGTGCTTATTTTGGTAAAAGTACTGCCCATGTTTTTTGTTTCCTCTTGTTAGGAATCCTTCTCCTCTTTGAGATATCTTCAAAATCAGTCCACAAAGAAGAAAAGAGAAAAGACAAAGCAAGAAAGGAAAAGAAGGGAAAGGAAGGGAAAAGATGAAAAAGAAAATAAGAGAACAGAAGAGAAAAGACAATTAAGCATCAATGAAACATTAAAAAAAACACACAGAAGATATAAGAAGGTCAATTCAAAGGGCAGGAGAGGCAAGTGAGGAAGCTATGGAACCAATTTGTTGAGTTTAGTATATACTTATGCACATAATTACTGCAAGATGAGATGAGATGACCAAGTGCCCCAGAAATAATATTTCCCTGTCCTTGCAAGCAAGGACTGTCTCATTTTTTTCTTTGTATCCCCTGTACTTAGACAAGGGTGGAATTTATTCACCAACTTATTCATTTGTTTCAAGGGCAGACTATGAAGCATCTTTCCATATGTCTACAATTTCTTTGTTTCTTGTGGTTTCATTTATGCTGAAATTTCCAAAAAGCTTATAGTTAAGTCTAATAGATCATCAATTGTTGATGTCTGGACAAATTTCACATACTAAAATATCTAGAGTTAGCTTAATATTTGTAAATAATCTATAAATTCCATGATTTGTAGAACTCTCAACTTCCTTTTCCACTACTCTACTACCTACTGAGGACTGAGGAATGTTTTCTATTCTTCACCATAGCTAAAAAAGTCATCAGCTACTGTTGAACTTTAAAGTATTCTTCTCTCTACTTAGATAAGCAAATCATTACAGAATTAAGAGAGTTTTTCACCCGATGTGACATTAAGCAAGTCACAACTTCTCTTGGCCTCAGTTTCTTCTTCTTTCATATGAGGGGTTCAGACTAGTAGGCCCTTAACCTTCTTCCTAGCTCTAGACTGATGATAGTATGTTGAAAGCATTTCCAACTTGGTAGAACCAATCATCTGGCTTATCCTTTGATAATCAAGGCTTCCTGTATTTTCATAGTTGGGAAGGAAGGGAATATTTCCATATAGTAGCAATGGTATATCACATCTAACTCCTGTGGTTTGTCTCCTTTTATGCCAATTATTTGGAAAGGTTAACCAAAAGAAAGAATCTACCATGTCTCAGATCTCTAGATGAACTACAACTAGTTGATTAGAAAGTCTCTTTCCCCTCCCCAAGGCTAGTAGCTGCCTAGATGGGGATCAGGCATTGATATGTCTTTTCCGTATATTGTAAGTACCTATGAAAAATAGGGCATATTCAGAAGCCTACTTGCTTTTCTCTCAATAGTTGTTTCTACTTGCCAGGACTTGTAGAAAAGGTATGGAATAAAACCTTTTACCGATATATTCTAAATTTTAATAGAATGGGTCTTCTTGCCACAACATTCCTAAAATATTACCAAAACTAAAAACAATCTTTGAGTTCCCAAATTTTCACAGCAACATTATATGTAACTCCAAATATCTAGAACCAAACTAAATGGTTAAATTAATTGAATTTTATCAGTTTAATTTTACTAATTTCCATAGTATGGATAGATTATGACATTAACCCTAATTAAAGAAAAAGTGAATGAGAATGAATAGACAAACAATATGACTATTGGAGACATAGTGAATAAACAATTGTTACTATAATTTATATATTGAAGTTAACTGACAGTTACTTTGCAAATCTATTTGTCATTATTGATATTTGGTATTATTTTTAATAAGGGTAGGAACTCGACCTGTGATTTCATTGGTACTGGGAATTCCCAGGTGACACAACTAACTACCTCTATCTACTCAGGTCACCAACTTCTCTACTGTTCATTCTTAACAACTTTTTTTTTTTTGCTTTTAGGCAATAGGGGTTAAGTGACTTGCCCAGGGTCACACAGCTAGTAAGTGTCAAGTATTTGGTCTGAGGCTGGATTTGAACTCAGGTTCTCCTGACTTCAGGGCTGGTACTCTATCCACTGTGCCACCTAGCTGCCCCCTTAACAACTTCTTAAACTGTAGGTTGGGACCCCACGTGGGGTCATGCAAAATTTGGCAATGGTAAAAGGTTCCTGAATGTGCAACGACCAAAAATTAATTAAAAATCAAACACATAATGAATCTGAGGTGTTTCTGGCAGTGCTTGACCACGTTGCATCGGACATCTTCATTGTAACCTCGGTTCTAAATGCAAAGCATTTGCACTTTGCATTGCACATGCTCTTATACCACATAATACCAGTGAATGCTGCCAAAACACTAAAAGGAGTCATGATTAAAAATGTTTAAGAAGCCCTAGGCTAGATCACTGAAAAAGTAACTGATTTAGGCTGGATCATATAGCCAGTAAGTGTGAAAGGTGCATCTTGAGCCTAGCTTTCCTGGGATTCAAAGTTGACTCTGTACCCACCACTCCATGTTGCATTTTAGTAAAACATTTTAAATATTTTTAAAAGGAAAAAAAATACAGGGTCATCTTTGTATGTGGCTAAGATATGGCAATAGAACTTCTAAGGAAATATAGGTCTAAAATGCATTCTTTTATGGAGCATCTGATTGCTTCAAGTTTACCCATGAAAAATTACTCTTTCTAGTGGCATTCTACTAAGAATTTTGAGATAGCAGTTTTTCTTCTTTTTTTATAGGGAAATACATATTCTATTAGAAATGAAGGAACCTCTTTGGAACAGCCACTTTCCCTGGAAGCCAACTATTTTTTGTATAAATGTCAACCATAGAGGAAAGAGAAAGAGGGCCACAAATTTATTTCAGGTATGAAAGCCTGAAGGCCTGAAAATGTGTGGATAGAAGAGGATGAAAAATGCAGACTTCACTTCCTGGGTATTGAATGTCAGACAATAAAAACTCTCAGAGGTGGCAATGCTAAACTTCCCTTTCACAAAGAAGAGATTGTGAGCATAGAATGCCTCAACAAAAAAAGGGGGCCATTTTAATACAAACTATTTAGGTAATTAAAATTTTTGGTACGGAAGGGCTTTGTTATTGAGATTCACAAGTAGGATCAGATTTAACCAATGAAATGGAGTGCTGTAGGTATCCTCAAAATTCTTTGGTATTTTCTGAATTCCCACTGTCCTATAAGGGAAATATCCACATTGAACAGTATCTCAACTAGAAAGAAGCTCCCCCCCAACAAAAATGGTGCAGGGAAAATGTTTTTGATTAGTGATTGGTTGATGAAAAAAATGTTTAGTACAATGGGTGAAGAACCAACGTTTTGGACAGAAGAACCTGGTTTTAAGATCTACATCTAACTGATTAGCCCTAAGATCAAAGTCATGTTAGTGAAGTAAGGAAACTCTCTGTAAGCTACAGATGATGATTTGCTGATCGGCTTTGTTGGAAAGAGTTTGCGTACTAGGATTTCTCTATACTAATAAACTCATAAGTCTAAACAAGAAAAAGAAACGGCTTGGCAGGATACTTGATGCATGAGCTTTGCAATTAAGTCTTACACTTTGTCATTAATTGTATGCTTAATCAGAGTTGTGGGATGCATGGATGTTCAAAGATCTATACCTCTGATGTGAGGGCTGCTGAGTCCTGAGCACCTTTGGTGTCCACTTGCTACCCAACTCTTACCCATGGCTCCATGAAGCTGTATAATGCTTAGTGGCCATATCTTGATAAACTATTTTGGCAGGTGGGCTAAACCAGGTTGAGGGTAACCAATGGGCCTCAAACCCTTTGGTGGGTTAGGGTGGTGGCTATGCCATGCATGTGAAGACTTCCTTGAAAGAATAGGTGATTTGAATAATTTGTTCCAATTGGCAATGAAAGCAGCCAAAGAAAGCACTGTGGAGTGCTTAGAGCTTGGTTAAACAGCAAAGACATTAAAGTCATCTACTGCATCTTGAGGCATTGCCAGTCCACTTGACTTTTATCTGGAGATTGGACTCTGATGACTCTGGAAGAGATAATGAGGCCGATGACTTCATGCAACTCTGTTTATGTGTGGGTCAAAAGACATCAATCACAGCATTTTACTATTTTACTCTTCAAAAATGTTATTATTTCATTATTTTGCTACTCAATTATTTTACCATTGGATGATTTTACTATTCAGCTATTTTACTATTTTACCTACCTCAAAGTCCTGTGTCAATGGGCTAATAAAGTGGAGGAGGTGGGTACACTGGGAGGATAGCCATAACCCTACACACAGAGTACTTTGCATCTCTCTAAAATTCTCTTGCAATTTACTCTTGATGGAGTTAAATACTGTCTTCTTGGAGACAGACAAACTATCCTCCTGGTAAACCCTGTGGGGTTCTCATTTTTTATTTGGTAGCTTCTAAATTTCCCCATCATTTTCATCAAATCAATTTTGATATCTGTGACTATCCTGGCCTAGATGAATAAATGTGATGCTATACAGCAAAAAACCTCTGAAAGCTTCCCACTCCTTTTCTGCTCCACTATTGCCAATCATGTCTTGGCTCAGCTTTCACTCCAAGTCAGCAACAAGCTGTTCACACGTGGAGAAATACTCTGATTTGCTGACATTGACACCACTTTTATTTAATGTGAATGTTTACCTTGGAGAGGATAAGTCTATGATCAGTCCAGCACTCTGTGCCACACATTGTGATTCTCTCTTCTCCTTATAATGACATAGTCTATTAAATGTCAATGCTGCCAGAATGTATACATAAACTTTTACTGTGTTTAGATAAACAGAAGACAGTGTTGGTGATGAAGTCATGAGCTGCACAAGTCTTAAGTAGTAAGTGACCAGCTATTGCTGTTTCTGATTCCATTCCTCCCAACGACATCCTGCCATATCTGATAGTCTATGCCTACTCTGGCATTAAAGTCACTCAGAATTACAAGCTTGTCCTCTTTAGGTATATTGATAAGGAAGGTCTCTAGGTCTTCATAAAGTTTTCCTTTGACGTCATCAGGGTTTGTCATGGTGGGAGCATATGCACTGATGATAGTGGCATGGCACTTTCTTACAAGTGGCATTTGTATAATTATAAGCCTGCTATTCACTCTTTTTGGCAGGCATACAAGCTTGTTGCCTAAATTAGTTTTGATTGCAAAACCTATGTCAACTTCACGGCACTTCTCATCATGACAAATTCTCCAGAAAAAAAAATACATGTATTAAGTTCACACTGTAAACTGCTCTTCACTTTTCACACTTGTTTCACTCAAGTCTGCTACTTGGATGCAATACCTGCTGAGTTCTCTCACAACAACAGGAATTGTCTTTTAGGTGTCCTGGAATTCATGTTGGCCATAAATGTGCATACACTCCAAGTACCTACGGTGAGTAGAATCATCTTCACAAAGATTTTTGTGCACTTTTTTCAGGTGTATTTAAATTGCAGAGTGGGATCCCCACCTGCTATAGTAAGCAGGACAGGGTTGGGTGAAACAGACATTTATTTATTTGTTTATTTTTAGTTTTCAACATTCTCTTTTATAAGATTTTGAGTTCTAAATTTTTCCACCTCCCTCGCCTACCCTGTCCCCAATGTGACATAAGGTATGACATATGACCTTGGAGAGGATAAGACTATGATCAGTCCAGCACTCTGTGCCATACATTGTCATTCTCACATCCTGTCTGTCTCTTCTCCTTATAATAACATAGTCTATTAAATGTCAATGCTGCAAGAATGTATACATAAACTTTTACTGTGTTTAGATAAACAGAAGACAGTGTTGGTGGTCAAGTCATGAGCTGATATAAGGTAAACATGTACTATCATATTAAACATATTTCACATTAGTCACGTTCTGAAAGAAGAATCAGAATCAAAGGGGAAAACACAAAAAAAGAAAAAAAAAAGAGAGAGTGAGAGAAAATAGTATTCTTTGATCTGCATTCAGACTCCATAGTCTTTTATCTGGATGTGGATAGCATTTTCCATTATGAGTCTGTTGGTGTTGTCTTAGATTATTACATTGCTGAGAAGAGCTAAGTCTATCAAAGTTGGTCATCACACAATGTTGCTGTTACTATGTATAAATTTCTCCTGATTCTGCCCACTTCACTCAGCATCAGTTGATGTAAGTCTTTCCAGGTTTTTCTGAAATCCACGAAAGAGACAGTTTTAGGACCAATTTTTTAACCCCTTTGTCACCTCAGGAGGTGAGCAATGTGGTTCTTAAAAGAATTGCTCAAACATCCAGGAGACTGCTGAATCTTACTTCTGCTTCAGTCAAGTAAGAAAGTACTCTGTGTGTAGGGTTATGGCTATCGCTCCCAGTGTACCCACCTCCGCCACTTTATTAGCCCATTGACACAGGACTTTGAGGTAGGTAAAATAGTAAAATAGCTGAATAGTAAAATCATCCAATGGTAAAATAATTGAGTAGCAAAATAATGAAATAATAACATTTTTGAAGAGTAAAATAGTAAAATGCTGTGATTGATGTCTTTTGACCCACACATAAACAGAGTTGCATGAAGTCATCGGCCTCATTATCTCTTCCAGAGTCATCAGAGTCCAATCTCCAGATAAAAGTCAAGTGGACTGGCAATGCCTCAAGATGCAGTAGATGACTTTAATGTCTTTGCTGTTTAACCAAGCTCTAAGCACTCCACAGTGCTTTCTTTGGCTGCTTTCATTGCCAATTGGAACAAATTATTCAAATCACCTATTCTTTCAAGGAAGTCTTCACATGCATGGCATAGCCACCACCCTAACCCACCAAAGGGTTTGAGGCCCATTGGTTACCCTCAACCTGGTTTAGCCCACCTGCCAAAATAGTTTATCAAGACATGGCCACTAAGCATTATACAGCTTCATGGAGCCATGGGTAAGAGTTGGGTAGCAAGTGGACACCAAAGGTGCTCAAGACTCAGCAGCCCTCACATCAGAGGTATAGATCTTTGAACATCCATGCATCCCACAACTCTGATTAAGCATACAATTAATGACAAAGTATAAGACTTAATTGCAAAGCTCATGCATCAAGTATCCTGCCAAGCCGTTTCTTTTTCTTGTTTAGACTTATGAGTTTATTAGTATAGAGAAATCCTAGTACGCAAACTCTTTCCAACAAAGCCGATCAGCAAATCATCATCTGTAGCTTACAGAGAGTTTCCTTACTTCACTAACATGACTTTGATCTTAGGGCTAATCAGTTAGATGTAGATCTTAAAACCAGGTTCTTCTGTCTAAAACGTTGGTTCTTCACCCATTGTACTAAACATTTTTTTCATCAACCTATCACTAATCAATTTTTTCATTACTTTGTTGAGAAAGATTTTGCAGATCTACAAGGTAATTAGAAATTCTCTCATCAGGTTTTTTGGACTGAATATGAAATTGAAATCTGAATCATTACTGATGGTTTTGGTGAGAGGTTTGTTTTCAATAATTCCAAGAGTTCATCAAATATCTCAGTCATAAGTTAAATGCAGGCCCTGATAGACTTTATGTGGTATGTGTTTGGGATTCTGACTCAGTCTCACAGTTTTCTTGTGATCAGAGCCTTTTATCTTTGTTTCAGAATAGTGGAGTGTCTTCATGTAAAATCCCAGGACTTTGACTTCACACCAAACTCCCCAAATATTTTTAAATGTACCTGTTATTATTATTAGTGGTTTTGTGGACTGTTGGACCAAATGGTCCAAATGTCTACATTACAGCTTCAAACCTATGTTGTAGGTCTATTGAGGTTCCAGAAAAGAGGAAATATTCACTTAGTTTATGGAAGTTCTTGAGCATGTAGTTACATTTTTTTTTTAGGTATTCTAGCTTTAATAGTAATACCAGCGTAGGAATGATATGAGAATAAGTAACCACCAATGGATAAACCAATCCCTATTGGTATCTCCTTACACCTGAAGGATGAGTAAGCTTTCAACATAATTAAATGTCGCTGCTATGAAAATAACCATCGCCATCATTTGCTATCTCAACTTTGAAAACTCTCACTTTTCCTGTGGATTCATAATTACATCAATATGGATACTCTCCACCGCCATATACAACAGATTATATGTTTTTGTTGTATGTGATTCATGTCTACGTTTTTGTTTAAAGCATTGCAGGAAATTTGCCCAAAGGATTGAAGATGTTGTTCCCTCGGCTCCTTTAATATATCGATGTACACAGTATAACACCCATGCAGCAGTCAGGCTCTCAACCTTCTTCCCTCTTGCCAAATGACTGGCCAACCTCATTCTCTGTTCAAATAGATCACTGATGATCTCTTTAAACCAACTTCTCCCATTCAAATCATCAATGACATCTGAGTTGAGAAGCGGCATGACACAGTAGCTAAAGTATTGAATTTAAAGGCAGAAAAATATGTTTAAATTACACAGAGGTGCTTCTTTAACTTTGTAATTCTGGGATAGTCATTTGACTACTTCAAGTCTCAGTTTCCTTATTTTTAAGATGGAGATCTAATGTTGGAACAAAAAGACATCAGTTGGTCCAATTTAAGGAACAGAGACAATTTACTACCCATGGTTGTCTGTAATACCTAGATTATGTCTCTATGTGGCAAGGTTTGTTGTGAGGATCGAAGGATACGACGCATCTAATGTACTTTGCAAAGTTTCAAGTACCAAGATGAGCTATCATCACATTTTTTTCATTCACAATGTTAGAGCATGCTTATATCTACAATCTTTCTTTCTATTTTACTTTTTGTCAACAATTATGATTTTTTTTCTGAGATCATGACATGCCTTGCTTCACAATCAGACAGAATCACTAGATGAATATAGTTGTTGAAAAGATGAGATTTTGGTTTAAGGAGCAGTATGGAATTAGTATTAGTCTAATTATTATCATTATTTTTATTATTTACATTAGATCTCCCTATTTCACTCATGATGAAAATTCAGTAACTACTCATGGGCCTGATCCCTTTGCTAATTGTCATGGAAGTTTTGACTGGCTCCATTTTTGACTTAGGCTAGACTCCCCACCACTACCTTATGGCCCGAAGGATACCTGAACATTAGGGCTCACCATATTGGTGCCAGAATTAGTACAGACACCTGCTTGAGTTTAGCCCTCCTGCCTACGTTCAAATGATCTACCAGCCTCAGCCATCTCAGCAACAGAGACTCCAGGCTTGTACCACCACCCTTTCCTACAAGTGGGATTACTGAAAATACCTTAGTTTCCCCACAGCAATACCAACTGTTTTCTTCCTATTCAATTCCGGACACAAATGATTATCTATGTGTAGTGTTTGTTCAAGACATATAAAATATCTTGCCAACAAGGGAGGAAGAGTGCCATTGAGGGTTGAACCTGGAGTCACAGGATGGAAGTTCAAATCCCAAGTTTTCTACTTACAGTGATCTTGGACAACTTTCTGTCATTGGGCCTCATGTTCCTTATATGTAAAATGAGTCAACTGGACTCAATGACCCCTCAGGTCCCTACCATCTTCAAATCTTTGAACCCTTTCAATTTTACATGTATATATTCATAGATGCTTGCAAGAATTCAAAAGGCCTAAGAAACCCAAAGAATTAGAAAGGAATAACGTCACTGTATTTTAACACAGTACACCTTAATAGGAATATAAAACATCTACTTGGAGACTTATTGGGTCATTTTGTGTTTGACTTCTACATAACCCATTGTTTCTAATTCACTCTTGATTTCATTTTTGGCTAGGCAATGGGGTTAAGTGACTTGCCCAGGGCCACACATCTAGTAAGTGTTACGTGTCGGAGGTCATTGGAACTCAGGTCCTCCCGACTCCAGGACCAGTGCTCTATCTGCTGTGCCACCTAGCTGCCCCTAATTTACTCTTTAACATTTCCCAAGCATTTATTTTGATAAGTTTGCATCCAGTGCTTGCAGACTCAACCTGCATATTATAAAGAGCCATAAATTGGAAATTCTCCCTATTCCTTATACTTTATACCAGGAAAAAAGATGTATCTTTAGTATGATCAGGTTGAGAGTTTTTCTGCACCTGCATTGGATGGTTACTTACACATGTTAATATATTTAGCTAATTGTTGTTAAAGTGGTCAGAACTCTCCATCAGCTGCCACTCAGCTCAGATATCTAGTGGGAAAGGACCATGATGAAAAGGGAAGAGAGAAACATGGGACCAGAATATGCTGAATTTATGAAACCAGACAGAAGTCTGAATAGATGTATGTGTATATACACCCCCCACACATATACACACGCACATGCACACATATACAGACTGTTTCCAAAAATGTTAGTGAACTTATAAGCTTTGACACATATATAAACAATTATAATGTTATCTATTTATACATAAAATCTATATAATACAGAAGCACACATGTATGTGTAGATAATATGTAGCTATATATATGTATATATATATATGTATAGGTTATTGATGAGAGTTACATATACATGACATGTGTCTACCATATATTTTTATTTCTCTATCTCTATTCATCTGTCTGTCCGTCTATCAATTTCTTTATCCCAAACTGGACAAAGCCAAATCAATCATATTACCCTAGCTTCTAGGTACCTCTTATTTCCCACCTTTTATTTAGCCTTTATATAATCTCATGCTTATAATAAAGCACTGTTTTAATACTCAAGAGGAACAACTTGCAAATGTGTTGCTATAGGCAACTTAAAAAATAGAGGCAGGTGGTAAAAGTTATACTCCTGAAGACACAGCCATAGGAGGAACCCCAATGCTTCTGACTTGGCAATCATAGATCATAAGTTTTAGGGCTAGAAGAGACATTTGATAACAACTAGTTTCATTGCCTTATTTTATGAATGAAGGTACTGAGACCTGCAAAGGGGAAAATGACTTTGCCAAGTTCATATGAGTGGAAACTGCATGACTCCAAATACACATACCTGTATGCATAGGAGTAGGCAGGTACTTCTATCTTGGGATGTAAAGAGTCAGTCATTCTGGAAGTGCAGAGGTAGGAGGTCCAGGTCTGGTGCTGAGGGCATTGTTTCAAGCAGAATGCAAAATGGCTTTGGGAGAAGCCTGGCTGGCTATTTATGGAAGGGAAGGCAAAACTTGGTTTGGTGTCTGGAGTCAGTAAGTTGATATATTGGGTCAGTTTGCTCTCACTCAGTCACCACTCAACTAGGCTGTGCTCTCTTTTGAAGTCTAAACACTCCTGGAAAATGCCTAAGTCATTATAAAACCAACAAATACAGGCAGGAAGACATGGGTTCAAATTCTGTGTCTCATATAGGCTTGAGATCCTTGGCAATTTACTTGCTGCTTGGTTGGTGTGGGGAACAGAGAGCTGGACTTGGATTCAAGATGACCCAAGCACTTATTAAGTGCCTACTATATTCCAGACACTATGCTAATGGCTTTACAGCTACAATCTATTTTATTCACACCTAGAGAATGTCTTCGAACCCTGGGATCAAACGATAATATTCTTTGAAAAGCCCTTAACACAATGCCTGGCAAATAGTAGATGCTGTAAAGATGCATTTTCCATTCTTCTTTTTCTTTTCCCCCACATGGGAAGTAGATAATATTATTATACCTATTTACAGTTGAGGAAACTAGACAGAGGTGAAATGACTTAGTTAAAGTCACAAAGCTCGCAAATGTTTGAGGCTGGATTTGAACTGAGGTCTTCCTGACTCCAGGCCCAATGTTCTATCCAATGTGCCACCTAGCAGCCTCCAATGGCACTCATCATTGCACAGCCTGGAAACAGGGACAATTCCCTGAGGATTTTGACAATGTTTCTGCAGATACATGTTATTGCAGGAAGATGGTGAGCATGATAGGACTTAGGAAAGCCTATATCTCTTACTAACATCCTAGGAAAGTACCAGAATTCCACCAGCATAGACATGGACAAAGAAACCAAAGAGAATAAGTTATAAATTCCGTCATCTACTTCAGAACTTCACAAAAAGGCTGTCAGAATCCTGATGCTCTGCAGAGGGAAGACATTCTGTGATAGACGGAATGCAAAGTTAAGAAACCTCGTCTTATGGCAGGAGAGAAAACCAGAACAGCACGCAATACAAACAACACAATGTCCTATCCCCATCCAAGGCAGGAGGCAGGGCCAGTCCAGGGCCCAGAACAGGGTTATCCCAGGGCTCAGTCAACAGGAGGAAAATGCCAGATCTATGTCTGCAAAGCCTGCGGCTAATTGAGAATCAGGAAGCCCAGGCTCAACCCATCATCCCGGCAGTCAGTGCCCAACCACAGCAAAAGGCAAGGCCAGACAAATTCTGAAAAAGGCAAAGCCTAGACTTTTCCATTGATCTCAGGGTCAAGCAAGTGCTACCATGCTATCCAAAAGTATGAAAATCAAGTTGGACACAAGCTCTAACTCTCAATCCACATGCTAAGGCCAGAGATATGACCAAACAGAAAAGAAAACAAATGAAACTACACTATAAAATGGAATAGCTAATGGGAAAATTGTTTCAGAGAAATCTGGAAGAAATTAAATTGCAAGAACTGATTCGTTTGTATGCATTGATTCAGAATGAAGGGCATGGAACTAGGAGAACAATTTATACAATTTCAACAACATTGTAAAGGCAAACGATTTTGAAAGATTTAACAATCCTGTTAAATGTGATGACCACCCACAATTCCAATGAATCAATGATGATGCATGTTCTTCAACAACTGACAGAGAGGTGAGGGACTCAAGCTGAAGACTGAGACATAATTTTTGGACAGAGTCATTGTAGGAGGAATACACAATTAGAGGTAGAAAACTGAGGAGTGTTTGGACTTCAAAAATTTATTTAAGGTTTTTTTTCCTTCCAATATCTGGACAATAGCAAATATCTCTAGTGCTTAGCAGAATGTCTGACATGTAGTAAGAACTTAACGAATGTTTATTTACTGATTGGCTGGCATCAGTTTTCCAGTTCATCTTATATTTATAGACATTACCTAATACCTTACAAGGAGACAATGTGACAGAGGGGAAAGGGTGCTTGAGGAGAAACAGCTGATGCAGAGGATAGAATAAGAGACCAAGAATAAGGAATAGTTGGATTCAAATTTCAGCTCTGACACTCTGTGTGACTGTGGAAAAGGCATTTTACCTTTTGTGGACTCAGTTTCCTCACTAAAAGGAGAGAGATTAGACTAGAAAACCCTAAAATCCTTTAGAGCTCTAAAGCTATGATCCTATGGTTTAAGTCTTATAATAGAAGTCAGAAGAGCTAGATTCTCCACCATTGACTTGGCTGGAGACTTTGTGATAATGATGATATTTATTTAGATAGATCTATGATTTCAGAGATGAGTATCCCCCTCAGTGGTACAAATGACTCTTCTTGTCTATGAACTTCCATATGTACTACATAGAGAATGCATGTTCCTCTAGGTTTTTTGCCTTGTCATGGATACTGGGGCAGACAGCTCCTGCTTGGTAGAACAAGTGTTATTATCAACATTTTTTTTTTGGCTAAGGAAATAGCCTTAAGTGTTTAAATATTTTCCCTTAAGTTCACAATTACTAAATGAGTGACTCAGTACTTGAACCAAGATCTCTTGGGACCAACTCCCAAGATCTTTGGGCTATACTGTGTCGATCCCCATTTATAAATACAGTGATAGTCTTTGGTTTGCCTCTACATTAGTATCCTATACATAATATGAAGTATTTAAATTATCTATAATGTATTTAGAACATAATTACCATATCTCTGTTTTCATTGGATACTGAGCCAGTGAAGTTTTAATTTCTCTGTTTCAGTTCACTCATGTGAGGAATGAGAATTGAAAAGAAAGGACAAATACTTTCATAGCATCATATATCTTCAGTCCCTCTAACATCCTAAGATACTCAGGGCTGTCTTATATTTCAATGCTTCACAGATATGTGATATTTTTTTTTCAACATGTGTACCACGTTACAGTTTGTAACCCCTCCGTACATGACTTCAGGTGTCTTTGTAGAAAAATGCACCTCTCACTCCCCTTTTTCCAGACTGATGATAAAGTCTCTGAAATAAGTAAGGCTGGTCCTTAGATAATAGTCACCCATTCTGAACATTCTGACTTTGTATGACCTGCCTGAATAGGTTTTCCATTCATATCACCTTTCTAGAACCCAATTTAACCTTCATGTTATCATGAATAATTGGCGAAAGATACCTCTCCTCTCCTAAAAATGAACAAATTAACCCAAATTTTCCCTTGCTTTTTTTACATATCCTACCTTTCCTTATCTATCAACATATTATATCACCACAGTAGAATTTAAGCTCCTTGACGGCCAGGATGGTCTCATTTTTATATTTGTTTTCCCAGTGCCTGACACACACAGTAGGTGTTTAAAAAAATTGTTGATGATTGATTGATTACATTCTAAAGTCTCTCTTCTTTCATTGCCAAGCCCCTCAAAACTGCATTTGCTTTTTCCATTTCTTCCACACTCACTCCCTTTTCAATCTGGCTTTTAGCCCTATAACTCAAATGAAAGCAGCTGTTGATAAGATCACTAGTGATCCTCTAATCACCAAATCCATTTTTATAAACTTCTCTCTCTTATCCTTATAATTTTTGCTGGACCATTTGACACTGCTTGGGGTCACTGAGAAGTGACTTACCCTAATTCATTCAGAGAGTGTCAAAGGTGGGACTTAATTCAGATCTTCTTGACCTGAGGCCAGCTCACCATGTACTTGAATACATCACCTCTCTACTTCATATACTCCAATCAAATGGACATATTCTTCATCTTCCATTCTTCTCCTCCTTTCTCTCATCTCCTTTTATTTGCTAACATCATCTTTCCTTCTTCATTGAAATCTTTTCCTTTCTTCAGGATCAACTCTAATACCTTTTCTGAAATGAAGCCTTCCATAATCCCCTGTCCCCAATTCTCTATCTTAACAGAATTCTCTCCTTCATTGGATTTCCTACAACACTGTGCCTGGACCTCTCTTAAACATTTATCTCACACCCCTTTTATTTAATTTACTTTTTTGTTCATTGTTCTTTCTCTCCATTAAATCATAAGCTCCTTAAGAATAAGGGATGTGTTCTATTTATATTTGTATACGTGGTGATTACCATCAAGCTGTATGTATTTTTTAACAAACTTAAACATTTGTTGTTATTGAATTAAATATATTCAAAAGTATGCTGAAAAGTAAGAGCCCTAAATAAATATAACAATGTGCAATAATTTTGTATAACTGTTACATATAAATATATTATATAGGTGCACATATATATGTTGTCTTTTAGTGGTCTTGTCTCCAGATTAATAATATTAAAAAAAATAAGCCTACACTGTCTTTTAGTCAAGAAACAATCTCCTTATCATTTTTTCAGTCTGATGCCTCTGCCTTTATAAATCATAGATAAAGTTGATAAAGGGAAAGAACATAGCCCCAGGATCATTCAACAGGTTGACATCTATTTATAATTTGTTAATTTATGAGAATCAGATGTCTCTGTTACATAAATAATGATTACCTTGCATTTCATTTGCTGACATGCCATTATTTCTCTGAGGCTGGCACAGAAGGAATCAGGAGCTATTTTTCCTTCCAGTGGACAAAATTGTTGCCAACAAACTCCGTCGATTTCTTATCTTCTGTGTTCCATGAATATTGTTCTTTTAAATAACACATATAAACTGTAATCTGGGTACATATACATACATATGTGTGTATTATTATGCAATATACATATATGTGTATGTATAATACATACATATATATTCTTTGCAATGAGTTTTTGTGTATTTCAAGATTATTTTCCTTGAACTACTTTCAGATATCTGTCTCTATATTACATATACATATGCGCATATACATAGAAACATACACACATACATATACATGTACATATATATTTGAAAGTATCCCAAGTATGTCTGAAAATATATCTATATATAGATATGCCTGTCAGAGATATCTATATCATATATATATGTATATATATATATATATATATATATATATATAATCTGAAAGTATCCCAAGTATATATAAAAGTACATGTATATATATGCATACTTTCAAATATGTACCCAATGTGTATATATGTATATATGTACACAGACTTTCAGATATATATGTATATGATAACTATATCTCTAAAATATACATATCTATATAAGTATATAGAAATATATACTATTAATATATTTGATTACTTGTATTATATTACTAATATACATTAGGTATCTTATATTTTCATGTATATATGAATTATATAGTAAGAGAGAAAGAGATTGAGAGAGAGAGAGAGAGAGAGAGAGAGAGAGAGAGATAATATCTGAAAGTATCCCAAGGAAGATGATCCAAGGATACACAAAGGCTCTATGATGCATTTCTCTGTACTATTCTTGTGTGCCAAAACTCTCATTAACATGGTTGTTTCAAGTCCTTAAATCTGTCATTAGAGATGAGAACAATTGTTTAAAATTATTTGGCCCTTTGTTCCTCTAATACCTTGTTCTTTTTCAAAGTTAACTATTCAATTAGGTAAGTAGAAGAATAATCATTTGCATAAGGAAGCCAGAAGAAAGAAGGCTGAGGAGTATAATGGAAAGTATAATGTGTATACACCAACACATACATATAAAAAATATGTGTATGTCTGTATATATATATGTGTAGATAGATAGACAGACAGATAGACAGACAGATAGATAGATAGATAGATAGATAGAAAGAAAGAAAGAAAGAAAGAAAGAAAGAAAGAAAGAAAGAAAGAAAGAAAGAAAGAGATAGATAGAGAAATATAGTAAAATGGAATGAGTCCTGCCTTTGGAGTCTTGAAATCTTTGCTGATGCTTATCACCTATTTGACCTGTTGGTCAAAGTCAATTGACCTTTTGGGTCCTCAGTTTCCTCATCTTCAAAATTGCTACATGACCCTGTTCAAGGCAATTGCGTGACTTTGTCATCTCTGTTAACCACTGTGGGTTTCAATTTCATCACGCTTTAAAATGAAGGGAGGGTGCACTAAATGTCTTCCAACTCCCCTCCTCCCCTGCCAGGTCTAAATCAATGATCTTTCTCATATCCAATTTTATCTGTAGTGAAATTTAAAAAAATAACAATAGGCATATGTGCAAAATGCTCCAGATAGAAAGCACATTACCTGGTAGCTAATCAGTGGACAAGCATTTCATGACCATTTGCTAAATGCTAAGCATCATACTTGGAGTCAGAGAGACCTAGGTTGTGAATCCTATTCTAGGCACAGTTTTCTCAGTTGCATAATGAGGAACAGGATCATCTCAGAGAGCTGCTGTGAGATAGAATACTTTTTTGATATAAATTTATTTAGTTTTAGTTTTCAACATTTACTTCCACAAGATTTTCAGTTCCAAATGTTCACCCCATCTAGTCCCTCCCCCACACCAAGATGGCTTGCATTCTGAATACCCCTTTCCCTAGTCTGCGCTCTCTTCTATCTCTCTCCCCCCCTTCTCTTACCCCTTTCCCCTTCTATTTTCTTGTAGGGCAGGATAGACTTCTGTACCCCATTTCCTGTATTTCTTATTTCCCAGTTGCATGTGAAAACTTTTTTTTAAAACATGTGTTTCTAAAACTTTAGGTTCCAAATTTTCTCCCTTCCTCCCTCCCCACCCACCCTCATTGAAAAAGCAAGCAACTCAATATGGGTTATACATGTGCAGTTATACAAAACACTTCCATAGTAGACATGAGAAAAACTAACTCTATTTCCCTTAATCCTATCCTGCCCTCCCATTTATTCTATTCTTTCTTTTGATCCTGTCCCTCCTCAGAAGTGTTTGCTTCTGATTACCCCCTTTCCCAATCTGCCCTCCTCTCTATCATCCCCCTGCTCTCTTGTGCCCTTGGCCCCCTATTTTCCTTTAAGGTAAGACTGATTTCCATACCCAATTGAGTGTATATGTTATTCCCTTCTTAAGCCAAATCCTATGAGAATAAGATTCACTCATTCTCTCTTATCTTCCCCCATTTCCCATCCACTGTGAGAGACTTTTCTGTTTTTTTTTGTGAGATAATTTACCCTGTTCTACCTCTCCCTTTCTCCTTCTCCTAGTATAATCTTCTCTCATCCCTTAATTTTATTCTCCAGATATGACCCCTTAATCTTCAACTCACCCTGTGCCCTCTCTCTCTCTCTCTCTCTCTCTCTCTCTCTCTCTCTCTCTCTCTCTCCACATACATATAATTTTTCCCCCTCCAACTACCCTAATACTGACAAAGATCTCATGAGTTATAAATCTCATCTTTCCATGCAGAAATGTGAACAGTTCAACCTTAATAAGTCTCTTATGATTTCTCTTTCCTGTTTACGTCTTCATGTTCCATTTGAGTATTGTGTTTGAAAGTCAAATTTTCTATTCAGCACTGGTCTTTTCATCAAGAATGCTTGAAAGTCCTCTATTTCACTGAATGACTATTTTTTCCTGTGAAGGATTATACTAAGTTTTGCTGGGTAGGTGATTCTTGGTTGTAATCCTGTCTCCTTTGCCCTCTGGAATATTATATTCCATGCCCTGTGGTCCTTTAATGTAGAAGCTGCTGAATCTTGTGTTATCCTGATTGTGTTTTCACAATACTTGAATTGTTTCTTTCTGGCAGCTTGTAATATTTTCTCCTTGACCTGGGAACTCTGGAATTTGGCTACAATATTCCTTGGAGTTTTCCTTTGGGGATCTCAGGAGAGATTGGTGGATTCTTTCAATTTCTATTTTTCCCTCTGCTTATAAAATATCAGGGCAGTTTTCCTTGATAATTTCTTGAAAGATGATGTCTAGGCTCTTTTTTTTGATTATGGCTTTGAGATAGAATACTTGATACTTCAATATTTCTATTTCATTCAAAACAGTTTGGAAACTTTAAAGCATTCTATAAATGCTAGCTATTATTGTTATCATCATCATCATCAATTACTGCACATTTTTTATTTGTGCTATAAAATATTAGATTTGGAATAGATAACCTCCAAAGTCTTTTATGACTCTATATCCATTGAATCAAAAAGTATTTCTTTTCTTTACCCCTTATAGGATCCCTAACTTTTAAAAATTATTTTAAAATTCCTAACTTCTTTTTTTAATATATATTTTATTCATCCCCCCTCCCACTATATGTTAAAACAATCCCTAACTTCTTAATGAATCATCTTCAGCACTAACCCGTATGCTTCCTATGTTTTGGAAAATCTCTTGCTAAAGGCTCTCTCCTTCCCTCTCCTCTTCCCTTCCCAGCCTCTCCAAGCAGTGAGTCAAATGGGACTGCTGCATGCCCAGCTTCATACAAGATATAAGGTTTCCTTTTAAAGATCAGCCCTCTTTGTACAACCTTATTACATGCAGAGTTGCAAACCAGACCCCATGTACCTACAGAGCACATAAATATTTAAGACAGTGTTTTATAAACTGTAAACTTTATTATAGCCTTTGGTTCCAGAGCAGGTGAAGTCCATATATCACAGGGCCTCAGCCTCTGTGGTTATTGTTATACGTGCATGCTGCTTCACATGTGACATGTGAAAGCCCCTGGCCAATAGATTGTATTAACAATCCCCTTGGGCCCTTTCTACCCTGCAGGAGAAATACTGATTGAACAAGAAGCACGTTCCACAGATTCTCACTCATGCATGAAAGGAAACCCCAGCGTTTGCCCAGAGTCCAATATATTAGCCACCAGGAACTGGCTGACCCTTCTAGGTGAAATCCCAAGAAAGTTTCTCATCTGCTCAAGCCCTAGAGACTAGCACATAGGAAACAAGTCTTCAACAACTACAACAGGCATCTTTATACTTCTGGGGCTCAGCAAAACAATATTAACAATTTAAGGCAAATTGAGAAGTAACTGGCATTCTGGAATTCTGGGAGTAGTATCTTAAAACCTGAAGTGAAGCCAAACCCTGGCAAATCAACTGAATTTGCATAGTATGCTAAGGGTGTTAGTGGGTGTTTTGTTAAATATGGAAATAGAGTAAAGAATGACTTCAGTTGAGCTACTATAACCAAAATCACTGAGACTGAGGGAGGGAGTCATGTTGGCACCCAGGAATTTCTGTAGTTGTGGCTGAGCAGCTGAATCATAGAATCCCCATCAGAAGCAAGCTAGGAACAGCCTGGTACAATAAGCTTGGGGACAGAAATGCCATGTTCTGGTTCAACCTCTATGATGGATGACATTGAGTGTGGCATTTAAAGGGAGGGAGTGATTTGCAGTGCAAAGAACACTGGTTTAGGTATCACAGAATCTGGGTTTGAATCCTTATTCTGCCACTGACTATTTGTGTGATCTTAGTCAACTCATACAGTCTCTCTGGTTTCAGTTTTCTCATTTGTAAAAAGAGGGGATTTGATGAGTTGACTTCTAAGCTCCCTTTCATATTTAGATATTATGATCCTATTGTAATGAATTGTCAACCATTTAGAAAACACACACTATGAGCTTGGCACTGTGCTAGGTACAAAAGTCCCCACCCTGAAAAAGCTTACATTCTAATGATGGGTGAAAAAACAAACAAACAAATAACAAAACAAAACAAAACATGTACCCATATAGGCACATAAAAACACACGAAAAACAAATACAAAGCAACTTTGGAAAGGGAAGAATGAGAACTCACTAACAACTCTAGGGGACAAGGAAAGGCCTCATGAACAAGCTAGACTTGAGTTGAATCTGGAAGGAAACCAGGAATTCCATGAGACAATGAAGTTTCTTGAATCTGCAACATGGGGACAATGAAACCTCTTGTACTTTAACAATTATTTTTAAAATTAAAGCACTATGAGCTAATGATGTACAAACACTTGAATTCTTTGGAAGCTGACACAGCTCTTGCATTAAATCAGAAGATGAGGGTTGTTCTGCTACATGCAGGGTAGCTCTGGCTATAGCTCTTAAGTCACTCTATCTCCTCACTTCCGCCTTTCGTTTCCCAAAGATACAGTTCAAGGTTCACCTTCTTAGGTGGCCTCACTTGGTCCCTGCAGCTGGTAGCGCTTTCCTTCCAGAGGTCTACTTTCCACCTATTCTACACATAATTTGTACAGACACACATACACATGTATATGCATGGATATATGCATATGCATATGTATATATGTACATTTATGTATATGTATGTGTGTGTATGTATGCATGAGCATATGCATATGTATATGTATATATATATGTATATACATATATATGTATATATATATGTATATATATGTATATATGTATACATATATATATATGTATATATATATATATGTATACATATATATATATATGTTGTTTGCCCCAAACAGGGGAGGGTTGCTCTTCTGTACAGAAGAGGATCTTCTTGTCCTACGCATCCAGGGGGATACATTGCATAGACAGCTGCGTCTGGAGTCAGAAAGACCTGAATTTGAATCTAGCCTCAGGCATTTACTAGATTGTGGCCCTGGGCAAATTACTGAACTTCTGTTTTCCTCAATCACAAAATGTGGATAATAATAGCAACACACACGCACACACACACACACACACACACGCACACACACACACACACACATACACACACACACACACATACACACAGAGTTTAGTGGCCCAGGAACTCTTTATTTAAATATCATAAAAAATCTGAATACTATAATCAATGCTAGACCTAGAAAAATAGATTGTTTGCAACTAGGTGGCACAGTGGATAGAGCATTGCTCTTGGAATCAGGAAGACTCATCTCCCTGACTTCAAATCCAGCCTCAAACACTGTGTGGCCCTGGGCAAGTCACTTCACCCTGTCTGCCTCCATTCCTCATCAGTAAAATGAGCTAGAGAAGGAAATGGCAAACCGCTGCAGTATCATCGCCAAGAAACCCCTAAAATGGGCTCACAAAGAGTGGGACATGACTAAAACCATTGAACAACAAACAATGAATATGCTTAAAATACAATGTGATAAGTGAAATAATTAATGTCAAAATCTCGTGAAATTGGTATCCATTATGTAAAACAAGTGATTGTAGCAAAAGGTCGACCTATTGCAGATTAAAAGATTCCAAAAGAGATAAAACATTTAAAGATTTCTTGTATATCAATAAATTCCATTTAACTTCTGTCTCAAGTAATCTATGTATTCCTATCCAATTACAGCTCCTGGGAGTGGTACATTAGCTAGCATAAGTCTGTAATCCACACAGAAACACACTGAAAAGAGTAATGATAAAGCAAAGAGGGGAACAAAATCTACCCTGTCACATTGAGAATTTCATCAGCCAGCAAAGCCATCTTTGACATTGCAAGAGGACTTATGATGATTGATCAATACCATAGCCATCACACAAAGGGTGATTTTATGAGACAAGAAGGGACCTGTGCCCCATTTATCATTTGCTATCAGTTTCAGGTTCCAAAGGTTGTTTTCTTCACTAATGACAAGTTTGCAGAGCAGAATCAGCTATTTTGCCTGAGTTTACAATAAAAATGACATTAGAAGATGAAGGTGGGTGCAATATCCAAAAATAAAAGAAAAAGAAATGACAAGGGATGTAAGGTTGCAAGGAAATGAGTTCCTAATTCCTTCTATTTCAAGATTGCTCCAAGTATTATTATTTCCTTACTTGATAGCATGGTTAAGTGGAAAAAGAGTCTGCCTCAGAAGACAGGGCTCCTACCTACCTCTGACATATCCTGAATGTGGGACCCAGTGCTCCGGGAAACTCTCTAAGATGATCTGTGTGTAGAGAGGGTGCCCACTTGCATTAGTAGAAGGGAGTTTCCTGTATCAACGAAATGTCAGGTCCAGGGATAAAGGTTCTTATTCCATTTGCAGAAAAGGAAACAGAGTCACATTAAGGTAAGAACTGAGACTTAAACTTAAGTCTTCCAGTTTCAGATATGGTGCTTTTCAATTTTCATCACTGGGAGGAAAGGGAGGAAGGTGGCTTTTCTGAAGAGAGTCTTATTTTAGGCAGTTACATGGTACAGTGGATAGAGTGCTAGACCTGGAGTGAATAAGATTGGAGGTCAGATCTAACTTCAGACACTTACTAGCTCTGTGACCCTGGGAAAATAAAGTACTTCTCTCTGCCTCAATCAATAAATGGATATTTATTAAGTACCTACTGTGTGCCAGGCACTGTGCTAAGTCCTAGAGATACAAAAAAGGTAAAAATAAATAAATAAAACAGTCCCTGTTCCCAAGGAGTTTAAAATCAAATGAGGGAAACAGTAGGCAAATGAATATATACAGAGCAAGCTGTATACAGGATAAAAAGAAATAATTAACAGAGGCAATGCGCTGGTGTTAAGAGGGATTCCAGAAGGCTTCCTGTTGGATGTGGGATTTTAGTTGGGACTTAAAGGGAGCCGGGGAGGTCAGTAGTCAGGTGGAGGAAGGAGAACATTCCATGAATAGGGAACAGCCAGGTAGAATGCCTTGTGCTGAGAGATGGAATGTCTTGTTCATGGAACATCCGGGAAACCAATATCCCTGGATTGAAAAATACATGTTGGGGAATCAGGTATAAGAAGACTGGAAAGATGGGAGGGGTTTAGGTTATGAAGGCCATTGAATTCCAAACAAAGCACTTTGTTTTTGTTCCTGGAGGTAATAGGAAGTTAATGAACTTTGTTGAGTAAGGAGTCAGACCTCTGTTTTAAGAAAATCAGTTTAGTGGCTGGATGGAAGATGGATTTCAGTGGGGAGATATTTGAGGCAGGCAAACCCACCAGCAGATATTGCAATAATCCAGGTGTGAGGCGATGAGGGTCTTCAGTAGAGTGGGGACGGTGTCACAGGGGAGAAGGGAGGGTATTCAAGAGATGTTGCAAGGGGGAAATCTAGAGGACTTGGCAACAGCTTAGACACGAGGAGTGGAAGTGAGGAATCCGGGATGACTGCTAGGCTGCAAGCCTGGGGAACTGGAAGGATGGTTTACTCCTCTATAGTAATAGGCAAGGTACAAGTGGGGGAGGATTTAGGGAGATAGTTTATAAGTTCTCTTTTAGAAACATTGAGTTTAAGATGTCTACTGGGCATTCAGTTCAAAATGTCTTAAAGGCATTAGAAGATGTGAAATTGGAGGTCAGTGGAGAGAATGGTGCAGGAAAGGTAAATTTGGGAATCATAGCATAGAGATGGTTATTAAATCCATGGGAGCTGATGAGATCAATAAGTGAAGAAATATAGAAGGAGAAGAGAAGTGGGCCTAGGACAGAATCCTGAGAGATATGGATGGTTAGTGGTTATAATCTGGAGGAAGCAGAGAAAGAGAAAACAGATAGGAAGGAAAGAATTTGGGAGAGCAGTGTCCCAAAAACCTAAGAGAGCAGAGAATGTTAAGAAAGATAGAGTGATTGACAATGTCAAAGGATACAGAGAGGTCAAGAAGACTGAATACTGAGAATAGGCTGTTGGAATTTGCAACTAAGATATTATTAGTGACTTTGGAGAGGGTAGTTTCATTCAAATGATAATGTTGGAAGCCAGATTGAAAAATGGGGATCTGGAAAATGGGGATAATAATAGCACTTACCTTCCAGGATTGATATGAGGACCAAATAAAAATATCTGTAAAGCATGTTGCAAACATTACAGAGCTATAGAAATGCTAGCTATTCTCCATTTTTAATAATACTTCAGTGGGAAAAATGATTGTGAAATATTCTGCTTGTGGGATATTTGTATAGCTGTATTCATTCTGTACCTTTCCTAGAAGTACTTAAAGAACTAGGTTTCTCACATTTCTTGGAAGGGATTACATAAGTCTGTCGAGTAAAGGCTTGGGGTGTGTGTGTGTGTATGTGTGTGTGTGTGTGTGTGTGTGCAAGAGAGAGAGAAACAGAGAGAGAGAGAGAGAGAGAGAGAGAGAGAGAGAGAGAGAGAGAGAGAGAGAGAGAGAGAGAGAGCATCCTTTTATTCTGGGAAAGTATAGCCTTGTTCCAATACAGAAAACTGGAGGGACGGTGGGAAAATAGTCCTGACAGACCCAGACACTAGCATGATGATCAAGTAGCTGAAACTTTTCTTTGGCATTACCCCAGTTTTGCTAAAGATACCCTCAACTCTCTTCCCTTCTTTTGAGGTCCAACCTCCCTTACCCCCAGGCACTGATCTTCTGTCCCTTTTATCAGAACTGAAAGCAACAGTGAAAGCTATACCTCTCTAATAATATTCCTATTTTAATAGATCAGAAAACTCAAGAACTATAAAAATCAGTCTTTAAGTTCAATATCATAGGCATTGAGACAGATTGTGCAGGCCATGTTTTGGGCAGGATTGTCTTTATGAGAGTATTTTCAATCACAGCCCAAGGGAAGCCATCTTTCCTTGGATACTACCCAGGTGGCCCTGGGGTTCTCAAACATCTCAACATCAGGATAAGGGCAATCAGTCCTGGAGTTGCAGCCCTTCTGTTTCCTCTTAGATGTCCACACATATGAGAGTCAGTAATAAGAGCTAATATTTATACAGCACTTGTTATATGTCAGGTACCTTCCAAGTGCTTTAAAATAATTATCTCATTTGATCCTCACAACAATGGTAGGAGGTGAATATTATTATTATTATTATTATTATTATTATTATTATTATTATTATTATTCCCATTTTACAGATAAGGAAACTGAGACAAACAGAGGCTGAGTGATTTGTCCATGCTCATACAGGTAGTGTCTGAGGCATTATGTGTCTCTCTATTCCAATCCATCCTCAACTGAGCTGCCTAAACAATTTTTCTAAGGTACAAGTTTAATCTCATATGTTTTTACATACTTACATATGTAGCCTTTAGGCAAATAGGTGCCTCTTAGGACTGTCTCCCTTTTCTCTTTGCATCTGCAATGCCTAGAGCAGTGCCTGGCACATTGTAGGTGTTTACTAAATGCACCACTGATGTTATGCCAACTCACCTTAGGGCATCCTGTTATGGATGAAAACAGGTCTCGGCAATTAGGTTTGAAAAAAATATAATGAGGTGTTCAGTATAATAAAGAAAAAATATCCATCTAGAGAGACATTTCTGGAATATCAATAATTCATATGTATATAGTGCTTTAAGGTTTAGTTTAAGCTAAGCCTAATAATATTTAGGGAAACCTAAAGTCTAAATTTAGGTAACCTTAAAATCTTTTCTTGTAAAACTTTGTGAATTATGTACACACATATTTTATCCTCATTTTACAGATAAATAAAGAAACTCTAAAAGAGACTTGCCCACAGTTGTTACGTATCTGAAACTGGACATATATGTGTATATGCACATGTATGCATATATGCATGTGTGTGTATGTGTAGGTGTATATATATATATAGAGAGAGAGAGAGAGTATGTATATGTATATGTATATGTATATCTATATCTATATCTATATCTATATCTATATCTATCTATCTATCTATCTATCTATCTATATATATATATATATTTACTAAGACTTGATTCAAAGTCTAACTTTATCGTACCATGTTACCTCTCAAAACAAGAAAAAGAAAATTGGACCAGAATTTGGGGCTCTAATCTAGGCTTGTTCAGTAGTTAGTTGGGTAATCTCAAGTGAGCTATCTCCTTTGTCTGAATCTCAGTTTCTTCAACTGTAAAATGAAATAGTTGAGACTATTTAACCTCTAAAGTTCCCTCAAGCTGTAATGTTCTGTGACTCTATACTTTGAGCACTTGAGTCCTTATTCTGTCATTCAAGGATCTATAACGTCTTACTCCAGTCTACTTACTTTTTCAGCCTTATAACAATAAAAAATTTATATGGGGCAGCTGTGTGGCTCAGTGGACAAAGTACTAGTCCAGAAGTCAGGAAGACTCACCTTCCTGAGTTCAAATCTGGCCTCAGACACTAGCTGTGTGAACTTGGGCAAATTGCTTAACCTTGTTTGCCTCAGTTTCCTCATCTATAAAATAAGCTGGAGAAGGAAATGGCAAACCATTTCAGTATCTTTGTCAAGACCAGCCCCAATGAGGTCATGAAGAGTCAGACTTGGGCAAAACGATGAAATAACAACAACATCTATGTAGTGCTTACTATGTGTAAGTATGTGTATGTTTCCCTTGAGGGCAGGGAATATTTTAATTTTGGCTTTGTATCCCTAATACAGTGCTGGTCACATGACAAGAGCTTAATAAATATCTGCTGATTTAATTGATTGGAGTGGTATCTTTTCCCTCTTATTAGATTATAAGCTTAGCAAATACAAGAACTGTGCTATGGTGAATAGAGATGGGATCACCTTAGAGAGGCTTTGCAGGAAGTACCCTTGAGGCATGTAAGGAAGCATCATTGGGAGTGATGTGAATGGACTGTTAGAAACAAATGAATAAACGAGGAAACAACCAAAAATCGGGGCAATTTTGTTCAAAGTAATCAGCAATGAAGCAATGGTGTGTGTGTATATGTGTGTGTGTGTGTATTTGTCAGCACTTCAGAGAATCACAGAACCTTACAGTTGGAAGCGTCCTGAGAGGCCGGCTAATCTAATCCAGACCTAAACAAGGATCTCCTCTTCAATATTGTTGGGCCAGCCTTTATTTAGCCTTTGCTTGAAGGTTCCTTGTGAAGGCGAACCCACATCCTCTTAAGGCAGTATATCTTACTTCTGCAGTCTGACTGTTGGGAAGTGCTTGCTTGTATGGGAAGCTTGGTGGTTTGGGTTACTAAGCACAGAAGCTGTCAGATTTTTCATCTTTATACATCCTTCTTTCAGTTATTTCCCTCCACACTTGATTGAAATGGCAAATCATAGGGCTAAAGGAACTATTTCATTATAGTTCACCTGGTTTCTTTTAAATTTTGCCAAATGGAGTCACTTGCAGATGACCTAGGCTTAAAAACACAGTAGTATGATAAGATTTTAAAGAAATTTTAAGCCACGTATCAGATAGAGTTTTGACTGTACATTATCAGGATAAAAAAAAAGTTCAAAAGAAAGACTTTTAGATGAGTGAAAGCTTTTGAAGGCAATTGAATGGGTGCATTGGTAGAAAACAAATCATAGTAAACCAGTAAGGAACTTGAATTCCAGATGAGGAACAGAAATGGAGGCCAAGAACAGTGGCTCAGCAACAAAACCCAACAGATGCAGTAGAAAACAGTAACAGCAGTAATCCAATAGATATGCCCAAGGGAGAGAAGATATTCTGGCTAGAGAACAACAAAGGAAGTTCAGTGAAAATAGTCTCACTGATGGTTATCAGTGAGAAGATACTCCCAAGAAATGAGTAGCAAGATGAGATCATCAGAGGCCATTTCTTACAATCATAACTTGATATTTGCATAAATACTCATCATTCACATGTTTCCCATGTATGTATCTTCTTCATGTATGACCCTCGTGTCCCTGATGTTCTTGTCATCAGCAGGAAAGTGTATCCATAGGTCTATGGGGAATTTTTCTCATCTCTTATTTTGTTATAGTAACTGATCAAATATCTTTTGTTTTGAACTAATGTGTCCCTTGATCTAATAGTTAAAAGTAAATATATCAGGGGGCGGAGCCAAGATGGCGGAGTGAAAGCAGTGACTTGCTTCAGCTCTCCCCCAAACCCCTCAAAATACTCATAAAAAAATGGCTCTAAGCAAATTCTGAAGTAGGAGAACCCACAAAAAGACAGAATGAAACAAATTTCCAGCCCAAGACAACCTGGAGGATTGATCAGAAAGGTGTAACGCTCCGGACTGGGAGCGCAGTGCAGTGTGGCGTGGGCGCGCAGGCCGCAGCGAACCTGGAGCAGGCATCAGAGGAGTGAATCATGGGCAGCTGTGGAGGTTTCCAGACTCCTCAACCCACTAATGCCAAAGGCAACTTAGAGGGTCAGTGGAAAAAAGTCAGTTTCTGTCGGGTGATGAGAAAGGAAGGTGGGGTCTCAGCTTCATTCCCCAAGAGCATGGTCCTGGGGGGGGGCAGCTGCTTCCCGAGCTTTCGGCCCATAGACTGAGGGGGAATCCAGTGGTTGATCAGAGAGGGATTGCAGGGATCTCTTTGCCAGTGCAGAGGCAGGAATCTCTTGCTTTGCCCATGTGTGGATCTGGGTCACAGTTCTGGGTGGCGGTGCTGGGGTGAGGAGGAGTGCTGGCGTGGTGAAGCTTGTAGTGGCTGTAGAGAGGAACCCCTCCTCACAGTTACAGGACAGAAAGGAATACTTGTGGTCACAGGCCAGGAAAGGAGTAAACACTTGCCCCTTATCATACCACCTTGGAAGAACTGAAAATTTACAGGTCCCTACAAGTATCTCTGAAAACAGCTGTACAAACCCCTGAAGCTTGGGACAGTACATTCTCCACATTGGAAGCAGACTCTTACCTTAACAAAGAGTTTAAAACTCAAGTAATTGGCTGGGATCATGAGCAAGCAGCACAAAAAGAGTCAGACTATATTATCTTACTTTGGTGACAAAGAAGATCAAAATATACAACCAGAAGAAGACAACAAAGTCAAAGCTCCTACATCCAAAGCCTCCAAGAAAAATATGAATCAGTCCCAGGCCTTGGAAGAGCTCAAAAGGGATTTTGAGAAGCAAGTAAGGGAAGCAGAGGAAAAACTGGAAAGAGAAATGAGAGTGATGCAAGAAAATCATGAAAAACAAGTCAACAGCTTGCTAAAGGAGACCCAAAAAAATACTGAAGAAAATAACACCTTAAAAATAGCCTAACCCAAATGGCAAAAGAGGTCCAAAAAGCCAATGAGGAGAAAAATGCCCTAAAAAGAAAAATTGGCCAAATGGAAAAGGAAGTCCAAAAGCTTACTGAAGAAAATACTTCCTTAAAAATTAGAATAGAGCAATTGGAAGATAGTGACTTTATGAGAAATCAAGACACTGTAAAACAAATCCAAAAGAATGAAAAATTAGAAAACAATGTGAAATATCTCATTGGAAAAACAACTGACCTGGAAAATAGATCCAGGAGAGAGAATTTAAAAATTATTGGACTATCTGAAAGCCATGATCAAAAAAGAGCCTAGACATCATCTTTCAAGAAATTATCAAGGAAAACTGCCCTGATATATTAGAACCAGAGGGCAAAATAGAAATTGAAAGAATCCACAGATCTCCTCCTGAAAGAGATCCCCAAAGGAAAACTCCTAGGAATATAATGCCAAATTCCAGAGTTCCCAGGTCAAGGAGAAAATAACAAGCTGCCAGAAGGAAACAATTCAAGTACTGTGGAAACACAATCAGGATAACACAAGATTTAGCAGCTTCTACATTAAAGGACCGCAGGGCATGGAATATAATATTCAGGAGGGCAAAGGAGATAGGATTACAACCAAGAATCACCTACCCAGCAAAACTGAGTATAATCCTTCAGGGGAAAAAATGGTCATTCAGTGAAATAGAGGACTTTCAAGCATTTCTGATGAAAAGACCAGAGCTGAATAGAAAATTTGACTTTCAAATACAGGACTCAAGTGGAGCATGAAGAGGTAAACAGGAAAGAGAAATCATAAGAGACTTATTAAGATTGAACTGTTTACATTCCTGCATGGAAAGATGATATTTATAACTCATGAGACCTTTGTCAGTATTAGGGTAATTGGAGAGGGACAAATTATACATATGTATATAGATAGATAGATAGATAGATAGATAGATAGATAGATAGATAGATAGAGGGCACAGGGTGAGTTGAAGATTAAGGGGTCATATCTGGAGAATAAAATTAAGGAGAGAGGAGGATTATACTCAGAGAAGAAGAAAGGGAGAGGTAGAATGGGGTAAATTATCTCACAAAAAAAACAGAAAAGAAAAGTCTCTTACAGTGGAGGGAAGCAGGGGAAGGTGAGAGGGAATGAGTAATCTTATTCTCATAGGATTTGGCTTAAGGAGGGAATAACATACACATTCAATTGGGTATGGAAATTTGTCTTACCCTACAAAAAATAGGGGGAGAAGGGGACAAGAAGCAGGGGATGATAGAGAGGAGGGCAGATTGGAAAGGGGTAATCAGAAGTAAATACTTCTGAGGAGGACAGGGTCAAAAGAAAGAATAGAATAAATGGGAGGGCAGAATAGAATTAAGGTAAATAGAGTTAGTTTTTACAACATGTCTACTATGGAAGTGTTTTGCATAACTGCACATGTACAACCTATATTGAGTTGCTTGCTTTTCAATGAGGGTGGGTGGGGAGGGAGGAAGAAAGAAAATTTGAAACCTAAAGTTTTAAAAACATATGTTTAAAAAAAAGTTTTCACATGCTATCAGGAAATAAGAAATACAGGAAATGGGGTACAGAAGTCTACCTTGCCCTACAGGAAAATAGAAGGGGAAGGGGAGAAGGGAAGGGGGAGAGAGAAAGAAAAGAGGACAGACTAGGGGAAGGGATATTCAGAATGCATGCCATCTTGGGGTGGGGGAAGGGTGAGACAGGGTGAAAATTTGCAACTCAAACACTTGTGGAAATGAGTGTTGAAAGCTACAAATAAATAAATTTATATTAAAAAAAATAAAAAAAATTAAAAAACCCAAAAACAAAAAACCAAAACCAAAAACAACAACAACAACAACAAAAACAACAGAAATCTCACCATGATACTGTATTGCCTCTCAGCAATAGCCAAATGGCCAGGGGTTATTGAGAATCATCTGATGAAACAGGTGGGTGATCAAGCTGGCAAGTTATTCAAGAACAATGTATAGCTATTTTTAAAATGAAACTGGGTGTGTGTTTTTTTTTGTCTCCTTAGCACCAAGCTAACAGGAAAGAGACAAAAGGACCAGGGTCTAATCCCTGGGTCTAATGCTACCTCTATGACCTTGGGCGATGTCCCTACCATTTACAAGCCTCAGTTTCTTTATTTGAAAAAATGAAATTAGTAGTCTCCCTCATGGTACTTATTTGAAGAAAGTGCTTTATGGTAATGTGTTTTGTATGATTGAACATGTATAACCTATTTCAAATTGCTTACCAGCTCAGGGAAGGCTTTTGGTGATGGAGGGAAAGAGAAAGTTTGGAACTCAAATTTTTTTAAATGAATGTTAAAAATTATCTTTACATGCAACTGGGGAATAATAAAATATTAAATAAATAAATAAATATGTCAGTGGAGGCTCATGAGTTATGATTTTGAAGTAGGTGCTGACTAATAAGGTCCATTAAACCTGGAGTAGTTTTATGGGAGCTAGGTGAAAAAGGCATTGGGTACACTAATTATACAGAGCAGAAACCAGCCTCTCTGAATTTTTTGCCTATTTTTCCTTGCTCTACCCTTTAGGACCAAATAGAACAAATTGAATCACTCGTATGTGTCACAATCCTTCAAATGATGGAAGACATATTTTGTGTCTTTTAAGTCTTTTGTAGAGAGTAAGCATCCCCAGGATCATCAGTATATGTTCATTGAATTCACTTACTACTAATCTGTATTAACTAATTAGCATAAGTAGCAAAGTTGTATTTATGTAAGCTAGTCATTGGTGACATGAGAAGGTATGACTTAGTTCCTTCCAAAGCCATTATATCCATCCTCATGAGTGCTCACATACTCACACACTCCACATATACAGAGCATGTGCATTTAATGAATCAATCATTTCACTGAGGTGTGTACTTCTCCAATCACAATGTACGTAAACTTCACCCTTTGAGTTTCTTTACCATGCTTTTTCTATAAATCTTCCATAAAATATCTATGTAGCAAATCAAATACTGAATCCATCTGATTCTATTCTTTCCTAAGGCATATCTCTTCACTTTCTATACAATAATTATTTGCAATGTTTCATCAAAAGTTGTGTTAAAATCTCAAAAACTATATCCACAGTATTTCCCTCATCTAACAGTTTAATAAATTTTTTTAAAAAATGAAATGAAATTAATATGCCATGACCCATTCTTAATCACCGAAGGGAATTCCAGACTTCATGAACATGGAAGTGGTATATTTGTGAGTAATGGAAAGGTCGAGGTTATGATCATCTTTGTGTGGCTGAGGTGGAATAGGTCATGACAATGAGTAAGTTGAAGAACTTGGAAGTTAAGTTATTTGATGTTGCACTAAAATATGCATTGAAGTCCCTTAGTATGAGAACAGGATTTAGTGAGGAGAGGAAGATTGTGCACCAGGCACTGAAGTCATTGAAGAAAGAAGAGGATTGCTCTGGAGGTGAGTAGACATCTACCAGAATTTTGATGGGGTGTTAGGTTAAGTTAATCCTAAAGGCAGAGAGATCATTGAGTGATTCTGTTAGAGGATGAGTTTGCAAGTGGTAATAGGGAGCAAAGAGCATTCTAGCTTTTCTACCTTGACCTTGAGTGTCAAGGAATAACAGAAAGTACAGCTAGTACTGGAAAGGGAGGCCAGTAAGGCTTTCATCAGGAGGAAGCCAGATCTCAGTAAGAATCAGAAAAGGAAAGGAGTAGGAAAAGGAAACAATTTAACATGAAAGCAAGTTTGTTACCAATGGATCAGGAATTCCAGAAAGTGGAAGGAGTGAGTAGCAGTAGGGGACAGTGGGAAGTTGGGTTGAGAGATATGGGAATTGGGCAGTGAAGGAGAGAGAATTGGCTTTGAACAATGAATAATGACAGCCAAGGATTCAGAATCAGGGGAATGGGTAAGATATGACTGGGAGGGGTTTGTTAATCATTGAGAAATGAGTTTAGGTAGGTGGGTAACATCCCTAGGTTCTTGGGCTCAGGGTGAGTTTTGGCAGTCTAGGTGAGGGAACCGCTGAAGGGAACTGATGCAATAGCATTTTTTTTCCTTTTCCAGAAGGCAGGACATGCCAGGAGAGAGGTGATGGGAACTGGATGGAATGGACTCTTTCCATCCCCCTGTGATGAGGAAGGAGCCAACTTAGGATGGGATTTTTTTTTAAAGCATATTCATTCATCCATTTATACTCAGTAAGTAGTTATTAAGAGGTTAGTATGTGCCCGGAATTGTTCTAGGTTCTGAAGATACAGAGCTAAAATGAAACAGTTGCTGCCTTCTGGGACATTAAATTCTAATGGGGAGGGGAGAGATAACATGTAGGGAGATAAATCAATGTCTAGTAGACAAAGTAAATATACATTCATGGGAGGATCACAGATGCAGAGCTGGAATGGACTTCATTCCACAGATGAAGAAACAGGCACAAATAGGTTTAAAGACTGACCCAGACCAACCATACCACTGGTAAGTGTTATAGGCGAGATTTGTGCTCAGGTCTTTGTTATTTCCCATCCAGCACTCTATCCTTTATACAATGCTTCCTCCAAACGAATAATATGATTCTGTCTCTGTGATTAAACTGCAGTTTCTTGAATACATGGACTGAGCTTTCTAGCTGTCTAACTCAGGGGATGTGGTTCAGTACTAAGCATATGGCCTTTACAAATGCTTCTAGAAGAAATGAATGAATACAAGGCAGCGAATGAATGTGGGAGGGGGAAATTGGGAGAAGTCAAGGCAAGTTCTTTTGGTTTTCAGGTTATATACGCATCCCATTTCAGTGTGTCAGCTTGCATCTGATTTGCTCCAGGCCAATAAACTCCTTGGTGGAACCAAAATGAATTACTGTAGTGTTATCTGAAGAGATACATGTTTCCAGAGGGTGGATTTTGTTTCAGTCAAGTTTAAATTAGATTCATGCTCTTCTCAAAGGGCAATTTTAAGTCACAGACCAGGGCTCTCAGACTGATGTTGGGGTGGGAAAAGAGGCTGTATTTTAGGTGATTTCAGTTATTCCCTCACAATGTGCTAGAACTTTCCATTGTTGCTGTCTGATGTACTCAGGCATGACTTTCTAGGCTGTCTGACCATAGGTAAGTTAATACTACTACTACTACTACTACTACTACTACTACTACTACTACTACTACTACTACTACTACTACTACTACTATTACTACTACTACTACTACTACTACTACTACTAATAATAATAATAATAATAATAGTAATAAGCTAGCATATGGCACTTTAGATGCATTATCTCATTTGATCTTTATATTCCTCTGAGTTATATGCACTATTATTATCTTTCATAGTTGCAGTATGATGGACAAAGAATTTAAGCCACTTGCTTAGGGTCACAGAGCTAATAAGTATCAGGCTGGGTTTGAAATCACTATTTACTATGCTACCTAGCTACTCCTAGTGTAATTGAAGACACAAATTTGTGAGTAACTACGTATTTGACTTAGGAGTGGCCCTACATGATTGGAGCCAAGATGGTAGAGAGAAGCCAGTTGCCTGAGCTCTCCCCAGTTTCCCACAGAAATATTAAATCAAGCCTCTAAATGGATTCTAGACCAACTGAACCCACAAAAAGATGGAGTGAAACAATTTTTCCAGCCTGGGATAACTTCAAAGGACTTCAGGAAAGTTGTGTCACACTTGGGTAAAAGGGGAGCATAGGCTAGCACAGAAGGTGTCCAGGCAAGGCAGCAGGGGGCTTTTAGCCACAGCAAAGAAGGCAAATTACAAGCCCCAGAGCCCTGGCACAATAGGTACCACTAGGCCAGGCCACCCCCAGTACAGTGAGCAAATCTCAAACATTTGAGGTCCTGACGTGGAAAACTACTGATCAGGCCTCTGGCCCCCAGCATAAGAAACTTGGGCGAGTGCTTCCTGTGACCCAGGAGTAGAGCTCAACTTCAAAAGTCACAAAATAGGCTGAAAAATGAGGAAGAAGCAGAAGAGAGCCCTGACCATAGAAAACTACTATGGAGATAGGGAAGATCAAAACAGAAACTCAGAAGACGACAACATCAAAATGCCTTGGTCTCAAGCCCCAAAAAGTCTCTTGGAAGAGCTCAAAAAGGACCTTAAAAATCAAGTAAGGGAGATAAAATTAAAATTTGGGAAAGAAGTGAGAGTTATGAAGAATGATGAAAAAAGAATCAACAGCTTGGAAGAGGATGCAAAATAATTGAAGAAAATAACTCCTTTAAAAGTAGAATTGGCCAAATTGAAAAGGAGGTACAAAAACTAAAAGAAAAAAAAAGAATTATTTAAAAATTGGAATTGGTCAAGTGGAAACTAATGCCTCTATGAGATATCGAGAATCAAACAAAATCAAAAGAATGAAAAAAATAGAAGAAAAAGAGTGGCCCCACATCCCCTCCATCCTAATATGTAGTTTGTGACTGCAGCTGCTATTTGTCCTGTCTACTATTTTGTCTTTCTTTGTCTCTAGACTTTACAGACATTCTCGTGACTCAGCTTTGAAAGAGTGGCTTCATTTTCACCACCTAGGAAGCAGGCTATTTTGTCTGTCACTGCTATTTTTCAGCCATATCATTTGTCATTGTATTTCCATGTCTCCTTCAAATGTTTCTTCTACCTATTCTGTCTGTGGTGACCCCATTTCAGCTCACCACAGAGCAATTTTTCAGACATGGTGCTCTCACCATCCTTCATACACCCAGGCTCAGGAGAATTGTCAGTATGTTACTTTGCAGTTGTAACCTAGAGGCTAGAACCATGAAAGGAAGGCAGAGGAGGGGAGATAAAGCCACAGAATCATCGAATCTCAGTCAGAAGAAACCTTAGACATCATCTCTACATTTCAGTCTAACTGGCCTTCTAGGTGTTACATACAAATTACATTCCATCTACCTTGTTCATTCATTTGTACAAACTGTCTTCAAATTCTACAATGCAATCCCTGCTCACCTCTATCTATGTCTTAATACCACTCCTTAATTCCTAAGCACACTCAACTCCAATACAAAGCCTTTCCAAATTTCCACAGTTGCTGTTCCCCTGGGGTGTGTGTGTGTGTGTATGTAAATATTGAACCGTCGGCTCTTCAAAAACACAAATTGCGAGTGACAAATTTTAAATTAATTTAATTAAATTATTAAACTAATAGGAATTATTAATGTTTTCTCTATCATTCTCTTAAACCTAGATAATCATAAGAATAACAAATCAAGCCCCAATTTTTAGCATTTATAGTTTTTACCCTGAAAATTCAACGCTCAGCTTGGGAACAGGTAAGAGCCACCTCCAGCTCGTCACTAATTTTTCCTGTTTTGATATTTGCTGTATTCTTCCAGTAGAATCTAACTTAGAATAGCAATTTCATTTTTTTCTTTTTTTCTTTATTAATTTATTTTGATTTATCAACAATCACTTCCATATGCTTTTGAGTTGAAAATTTTTCTCCCCCTTCCTCCCTACCACCCTCCCCAAGATGGCACACAATCTGATATAGGCTTTACATTTACATACCCATTAAACATATTTTCACATTAAGTGAAGCTGTAAGTAAAAATTAAAACAAATAGGAGGAACCATCAGAAAGATGAAACAAAACCCAACAGAAGGTAAAAATAAGTGGTAGCAATTCAACTTCCGTAGTTCTTTCTTTGGATGTGGGCAGCATTTTCCACCCCAAAGCCTCTGGAGATGTCTTAGATCCTCGTAATGCTGAGAAGGGTTCACTTTAACAATATTAGTCGTTGCATGACATTGCTGTTGTTGTGTACAAAGTCCTCTTGGTTCTGCTCACTTCACTCAGCATCAGACCATATAAGTCTTTCCAGGTTTTTCTGAAGTCAGCCTGTTCATCATTTCTTATAGCACAATAGTACTCCATTACATTCATATACCACAACTTACTCAGCCATTCCCCAATTGATGGGCATCCTCTCAATTTCCAATTCCTTGCCACCACAAAAAGAGCTGCTATGAATTTTTTTGTACATGTGGGTCCTTTTCCAATTTGTTTGATCTCTTTGGGATATAGCCCTAGAAGTGCTATTACTGGATCAAAGGGTATGCACATATTTGTAGCCCTTTGGGCATAGTTCCAAGTTGGATCATTTCACAACTCCACCAACAATGTATTAGTGTTCCAATTTTCACACATCTTCTCCAACATTTATCATTTTCCTGTTTTGTCATGTTGGCCAATCTGATAGGTGTGATGTGGTACCTCAGAGTTGTTTTGATTTACATTTCTCTAATCAATAATGATTCAGAGCATTTTTTCATATGACTATAGATGGCTTTAATTTCTTCATCTGAGAACTGTCTGTTCATGTAGTTTGACCATTTATCAATTGGGGAATGGCTTGTGTTCTTATAAATTTGTCTTCATTCTCTATATATTTTAGAAATGAGGCCTTTATCAGAGAGACTTGTTGTAAAAATTCTTTCCCAATTTTCTACCTTCCTTCTAATCTTAGTTGCATTGGCTTTGTTTGTGTAAAAACTTTTCAATTTAATGTAATTAAAATTATCCATTTTGCTTTTCCTAATGTTCTCTGTCTCCTGTTTGGTCATGAATTCTTCTGCTCTCCATAGATCTGAAAGGTAAGCTATTCTTTGTTCTCCCAGTTTACTTATGGTATCAGTCTTTATATCTAAGTCATAAACCTATTTTGACTTTATTTTGGTAGATGGTGTGAGATTTGGGTCTATGCCTAGTCTCTGCCATACTCTCTTCCAGTTTTTCCAGCAGTTTTTTTTCAAAGAGTTGGGTTCTTTTCCAGAAGCTGAGGTCTTTGAGTTTATCGAATAATAGATTACTATAGTCATTGACTACTGTGTCTTGCATTTTTAACCTATTCCACTGATCCACCACTCTATTTCTTAGCCAGTACCAAGCATTTTTGATGATTGCTGCTTTGTAATACAATTTAATATCTGGAATTGCTAGGCCGCTTTCTCCTGCATTTGTTTTCATTAGTTCCTTTGATATTCTGGACCTTTTGTTTTTCCAAAAGAACCTTGTTATTATTTTATAACTCTATAAAGTCATTTCTTGGTAGTTTGATTGGTATGGCACTGAATAAGTAAATTAGCTTAGGTAGGATTGTCATTTTTATTATATTAGCTCGGCCTACCCATGAGCAACTAATGTTTTTCCAGTTATTTAGATCTGATTTTATTTGTGTGAAAAGTGTTTTGTAATTGTGTTCATAGGGTTCCTGGGTTTGTTTCGGGAGGTAGACTCCGAAATATTTTATAATGTCCACAGTAAGTTTAAATGGCATTTCTCTTTCTATCTCTTGCTGTTGGGCTTTGTTGGTAATATATAGACATGCTGATGATTTCTGTGGGTTTATTTTATAGCCTGCAACTTTGCTAAAGTTGTTTATTATTTCCAGTAGTTTTTTACTTGATTCTCTAGGATTCTCTAAGTACATCATCATGTCATCAGCAAAGAGTGATAACTTTGTTTCTTCTTTGCCTATTCTAATGCCTTCAATTTCTTTTTCTTCTCTTATTGCTAAAGCTAAGGTTTCCAGTACAATATTGCATAACAGTGGTGATAATGGGCATCCTTGGTTCACCCCTGATCTTATTGGAAATGCTTCTAGCCTGTCCCCATGACATATAATGCTTGCTGAAGGTTTTAGATAAATGCTATTTATTGGCAATTTCATTTTTCTCTTGGTATTCCTAGCACCAAGCAAAGTGCCTTGAATGGATGTGATGCATCATAATTGTTCATTGAATTAAATTCTGAAGTGGTTTCTGGCTCTAAATCTATGACCATATGAATTGGTCTAACTCTTACCTACAGAAGAATCATCTCCACCAAATTTTCAACTTGTGATCACCTAGCCTTCATCTGAACATATCTATTAATGGGAAATTAACTACATCTGGAGGGAAACCTATTTTATTTTCAGTGAACACTAATCACTATGGAAGTTTTTCTTACATCAGTCTAATCTCTGTCTTTTTACAATTTGTAGCCATTCTTTTCAGGTTTTACCTTCAGGGCCAAGCAGGAGACTAATCCTAATTCTGTAAGACAGGCCTTCGAATACTTGAAGCCAGCTTTCTTGTCTCCCCACGCCCCATTTTTTTTCCTCTTCTGGCTAAACATTTCTGTGTTCTATAACAGCTGAGAATTAACCAAAAGCCTTGCACTGAAAATTCAGGGGTCTCTCCTTTGGCCTCTGATCAAGGAAAAGTCAATCTAAACCTTTATGAAGATTGAAGAAGTATATAGTTTGGAAGGCTAGTTTGACTCATTGCTCCAAGGGGGAGTAATACAACTATGAGGGTATAACTGAGAAAGATCAGGAAGAGGACTGGCTCCCTGCCCTCTTCCCCCCCCCCAAGGCTAGAGGCTGAGCTTTAGCTATGTATTCAAATTGTAAGCCTGCCCTGTGAGTAATATAAAAGAGAGAAACTGGCAGTGTGTTATTTTTGGCAAGGACTCTCTGGTGCTTTCTTTAAGTGCTCCCAAGGGTGATGAGGAATCCTCTAAGAAACTAACAATAATCCAATTTATAATGACTTAAGAAAAGAAGAAGAAATTCCACAACCACTACCATCACCTCTATTTATTTGTCCAAAGTTTAGTCATTAAAGAGCATTACATTAGTTTATTGTAAGCCATTTATATAGAGTCACATCAACTTAAACTACCTTCATCCTGTAGTGTCCAGTTTGATAGCACTCCAGTTCCAATGCTTAGTGAGGGCTTGTTTGTGATGATGGAGATGGCTGTTCTTGAGGGCTCTGTTAAACTCCCAAATGCCAAACTAAAGGAATGTTCCTGCCTCAATATCTGGCTAATAAAAATTCTACCATGAAATAAGAAAAATAGCATACAATATTATTTTACAGGCCAGTACACGGTGTGTGTGTGTGTGTGTGTGTGTGTGTGTGTGTGTGGGAGGGGCATTGAATACATCTGGTTGGAAATAAATTGGGTTGGGAGAAAGAGGAAAAGGAGAAAGTACACACATATATTTATAATGCATACATTTATATGTATAGGCTAGGTTTTGAGTAAAGATTTTTCATCCATTTTGAGTCCCATGATTTTAGTGATGTTTCATTGCAGCCAAACCATGTGTTAAAGTGGTGGTGGCAGGGGAGAGGATAAGAATTTCCACGGGGGAAGAAAAACTTTAAAACCATTGGTTGAGAATCACATTAACGGAGGGCAGTAAGTTTCCCACAGCTCCCCTCACTAATGGATCATGAAGGTGATTTCAAAGAGAAGCACCATGCTATTTGAGTACACCACTCAAAATGCATCTCTCCAAGGAGTTCCTATGAGGTCCCCTCTAAGCCAAGTGCTTCCCAGAGTGAGGATGAATGGATTCCACT